>NC_056732.1:1341066156-1341308656 GCF_019279795.1 Protopterus annectens
CTTTTGTCTTTCGTAGCAGCTAAGGCAACTAAGATGTGAGATTACTTTGGTAAGGGAATGTTGAGGTATCCTAAGTTGATTTAAATGCTTAGTGAGTTACCTACCACAGAAACCATTATGTTCAATGATAGGTCAAATAATACAGGAGTACAATGGGACTGTAATTTCATTTGACCTTGCGGACAGAACACAAAAGTTAAACTGGGAGGGGCAAAAGAAGTTTATAAATAATATGAGATATGGTAGACAAAGGAAATGAGAAGTTATGTACCTACCATAACGTTCCATGTTAGTTGTCTTCTCTCGCCTTCTTTCTTGCTGGATGGGTTCGGAGCTGAACCTTGGCTCCGACTCGGCCTATACTAAAGTTCGAGAGCTAATTTTACCGGCGCGAGGCAACCCTATATCCCATGATGCTAGGCGGTAACTACCCAGATCTCGTTTGGTAGCTAAGAAACAATAGCCAATTCAGTCTCCCCTCTGAGGTGGAGGAGGAGAAAGGAGAACTCCCCAAATATCACTACCTGAAGCTGTATCTACCCCAGGACCAACTGTCTGAGCTTGGAATAGTGCAAGATAAGGTCCCTTGGAAGAAGGGGAAAACCTCTCGGTCTGTCCAGGCTAGGGGGATGGTGGGCGGGACGCAAGAAAGAAGGCGAGAGAAGACAACTAACATGGAATGTTATGGTAGGTACATAACTTCTCAATGTTAAGTTGTCAATCTCGCCTTCATTCTTGCTGGATGGGACCACGTCCCTAGCACCTTCATCCTGGGTGGCTCATTGGAACAGACTCTTGAGAACGGTGGAACCAAACTTTGCCCTGTTTCTGGAGGCCATGTCCAATTTGTAATGTGTAACGAAGGTATGAGGAGAGGCCCATGTGGCTGCCGCACAGATAGTGTCTATTGGTAATCTAGCTTGAAAGGCTGTAGATGTAGCCAACGCTCTGGTTGAATGGGCTCTTGGCCTAGAAGGCAATTCTTTACCTCTGAGTTGATAAATACAGGAAATCACAGAAGACAGCCACCTAGAAAGGGTTACTTTGGATACCGGAAGACCCTTTTTACTTTCTGCATAAGATAAAAAGAGTTGATCAGATTTCCTGAATTGTTTAGTTCTGTCCAGATAGTAGCGGAGCTGACGATGAACGTCCAGACAATGTAGTATTTGCTCCGTCTTGTTTGAATAATTAGGAAAGAAAACTGGAATATCAATAGATTGATTTAAATTTGTCTGAGAAGCCACCTTGGGTAAAAAAGACGGGTTAGTTCTTAGAGAAACTCTGTCTTTATGGAACACTAAATAAGAAGGGCAAATGCAGAGGGCATGACGTTCAGATACTCTCCTAGCAGATGTAATGGTGACTAGGAATAGTGTCTTCCAGGAAAGTAACTTCAAGGAACAGGAGGCCACAGGTTCAAAAGGAGGGAGACTCAAGGATGCTAAAACTAAGTTTAAATCCCACTGTGGTGGGGGGTCTTTGATTGGAGGCCTGAGTAAAAAGATACCTCTGAGAAATGCCTTGCAAAGCTTATGGGACATGATACTGGAGTCCGACAAGCCTATGTGAAAACCTGAAATGGCTGCTAGCTGAACTTTTACTGTGGAGGAAGAAGATCCTGAATGAAAGATTTTGGCTAGGAAATCCAAGACCGAGTGTATTGGAGCAGTGAAGGGATCTATGTTCCTAGCCTTTGCCCAAAAGGAAAAATGTTGCCATTTACTAGCATAGATCCTTCTGGTGGAAGACTTAAGGGAAGCTACAATAATATCCCGGACAGAATTTGAAATCACTGGAAGCCTGGCTAGGGACGGAAGTGGAGCAACCAAGCTGTGAGGTTGAGAGATTGGAGGGATTGGTGCAGCTGCCCTGATTGATGGGCCAAAAGATCTGGCATTGGATCCAGATGCCAAGGCTGCTCCAAAAGATAGCGATGCAGGAAAGGGAACCATATCTGTCGAGGCCAATAAGGGGCAATGAGGATCATCTTGGCCCTCAAGGTGGTAGCTTTCTGAATTGTCTGTGTGATTAATGAAAAGGGGGGAAAGGCGTAAAGAAGTCCCCGAGGCCAATCGTGGACTAGAGCGTCTCTGGGGGGATGGCCTGGAAGGGGGATGAGAGTGAAGAAGTCGAGGCACTTGCTGTTTTGTGGTGTTGCAAAAAGATTGCAGCAAGGAAACCCTCACTTCTGAAATATTTTGTCCGTCACCGATTGCCTGAGAGACCACTCGTGAGGTATGAGAATAGCTCTGCTCAGCCTGTCCGCTATGACGTTGGACTTCCTGGGGATGTGCGTTGCTATCAGAAACCGCTGAGAAGGGATCGCCCATTGCCAGAGTCTGAGTGCTTCTCGACACAGGGGATAGGACTTGGTTCCGCCCTGCTTGTTGATATACCATACTACGGACATATTGTCCATCTGAATTGCAATAGTCCCCAGGGGAAGAGAGTCTTGAAGGGCTTGCAACATCAAAAGCACTGCTCTCATCTCCAGGACGTTTATGTGCAAGTGGCATTCAAAGGGTTGCCATGTGCCATGGACTGTCCTGCCCTGAAAATGCCCCCCCACCCAATCAGGGAGGCATCCGTTGTGACTGTGGCGACTGGGGGGGGGAGGAGTAAAAGGTCTGCCTTGATGGACTTGAGGGGAGACCATCCACCAAGATAGATGTTTTCTGCAAGATAGAGTTATTAAGATCTTGTGTGTCATAGGGAGCTGTTGGAAGGACCACTGGGAGAAAAGCATCCATTGAAGAAGCCGCATGTAAAAGCGGGCAAGGGGAAGAAGCGTGATGGCTGCCGCCATGAGACCTAATACTTTCAGAACATACCTGGCCTGAATTTTGTTGTTCGGAAGAAGGACGTGAACATGATTTTGAATATCTAAGACCCTCTGCTCTGTTAACTTTGCTGAGAGCTGAACGGTGTCCAAGGTGGTGCCTATGAAGGTAATAGACTGACAAGGCGACAAGGCAGACTTTTCGAAATTTAGAGAGATACCTAGCTCTTTGCAAATGTGGATGGTGTAATCTCTGGCTAGAAGAAGTTGATGCCTGGTAGTGGCAGTGACGAGCCAGTCGTCTAGATATGGAAACACCTGGAATCCTTGACGTCTCAGGTGAGCCGTAACCGCTGCCATACATTTGGTAAACACTCAGGGGGGGGGCTGTAGTGAGAATAAAGGGCAGGGCTCTGAACTGGTAGTGACTGGCTCCCAGCCGGAAGCAGAGAAACCTTCTGGAGCACCTGTGCATTTTGATGTGATAGTAGGCATCCTGAAGATCCACTGAGCACATCCAATTGTCCTTGCCCAGAAGGGGTAAAATGGACTGTAGCGTGACCATCCGGAACCTCGTTCTTTTTACAAACTTGTTTAGTTTGCTGAGATCCAATATTGGCCTCCAGTCCCCTGTTTTTTTTGGTACCAAAAAGAACTTTGAGTAGACTCCGGATCCTAGCTGGTCTGCTGGGACTAGCTGGATGGCTCTCTTTTTTAACAGCTTTGATATTTCTAGTGCTGCTTGTTCCATTAGACTGGGTGGAACATCTGGAAGAGACCCCATTTGAATCATTGGGGTTTCGATAAAGGGGATTTTGTAACCCAAGGATATGATCGACTGCACCCATTTGTCTTGAGTGAGGGAGAGCCAGGCTTGTGGGTACAGCGATAATCTTCCCCCAACTGCCTCTGAAGGTGGACAGTCGGGCAGCACCTCAGGGATGCTGGAAGGGTTTGTCAGAGAGGATTTCTCTGCTACCCTGGTTCTGCGGACCCCCTCAGCCTCTTGTACGGCGTCTGTTGTTGTTGTTCCCCCCTCTGCCTCTAGGGGTGAACTGACCTCTCGCATCAGGCGTGACTCCTTGTGATTTACGGAACCACATTTTTTCACCCTTTTGACCCTTAGGATATGGTCTAGATGGGGTAGAAAAACGGACTCCTATGGCAGAAAGAGTCTTGCCATCTTGCTTGCACCTGGTCAAAGTATCTTTCACCTGAGGCCAAAACAACGCTGAACCATCAAAGGGGGAGTTAGTGAAAGACGCCTTGAAGGGGTCTGTGAAGTTGCAAAGCCACATCCAGGTGTGACGCCTCAAAGCCACACCTGTGCCTGCGGCCCTACTCGCTCCATCGGCTGCATATGAAATAAGCCGCATGGAGGAGTTGACAATGGAATTCAGGGTTCCTAGCTGTGAGTTAATTTTGTCCTGAGACCCAGCAGCTGATGGATCCTGTAGGACCTCAGCCAGTTCCTTAAGAATGTCTCTTTGAAGACGGGTGAAGTGGCATAAGTAGTTCAGCGATGCATGGCCAAGGTCGCTGACGAGAACATCCGCTTGCCGTACCTATCCATTGTCCTAGATTCCTTGTTAGGCGGATGGATAGGCACTGAAGGATCAGCCAGTTCCTTCTTAGTGGCTGCCGCCACCACCATGGCATCAACTGAGACACCTTTAGATAAACATTGCTTATCAGAAGGGGCTGTTATAAATTTAGAAGGCCTCCGTGGGGTGGGTTCCATCGAATCAGGGGCCGTCCACACCTTCCATGCCACCACTTCCATAAGGGGGTCGAAGGGCGGAGACACCCAGGAGGTGGAGGGTCGAGAGCCAAAAGCCTCCAGGTAAACCGACTCGTCCTCGGAAGGATTAAGGGAAGACCAGTTCCCCCTCTGTTTAAGGATTTCAAGGATGTCAGAGAAGGAGACATCCTCAGAGGGGGACCTTGGGGATCCTTCCGACTCATCCAAGTCGGTATCAGATGTGACGGACTCAGGGGAGTCCACATGCTTCCTCTTACATGTCCTCTTACACGGGGGTTCACCTGACGGATCAGGAGAAATCTCAGAAGAGGAGGATATTCCCAATGGGGAAACCTGAGGCGTTGGATCTCGATGGCTGGGGGCGAGAGAGTGGGAAGAGACATCAACAAGCACTACAGTGGGAGGAGCTGATGGAGCTGACCGTAGAGCAGGCACTGGAGCCAGTACGCTCATGACCTCGAAGGCGCCCCTATCAGGCAGGCTAGAGAGCTCCCGCTCCGAAGAGCTAGGAACCCCAGCCGGCACCGACAGGGATGGCTCCAAAGCCGATGTCGGGGCCGAACTCACCAACGCCAATGCTCTGAGAGGGAGAATGGGGTCGGACAAGGGTCCGATGCCACTCGCCCCCTCAGAGCCGCGAGAGTCCAAGCACCCAGATCCCTCCAAAGATGGCACCATGGATGAGATCGGAGCAGATGACGGAGCCAAAGGGGGAGGTATCGGCTCCGACGTCAAAACGGTCACGGCTCCGAGGAGTTTTGGCTCCGAACACTGGGGTAGAGTCGAAGGAGGAATAGTATGTTGTATGGACGTAGCCGCTGTCTGATGAGATGGGCTGTGAAGCATTTGGGCCAGTGCCTGAGACTTTAATAGTCTGCTTACCACCCTCTCAAGGTCATGATCGGAAAGCCTGGAAGACCGAGAGGAATGGCTCCGATGGCTCCACTCCGAGAGTAACGGTGATCTCGGAGCCAAATGGATAGACTCCAGAGATGGAGATCTGGACCTCTTGCGTGTGGAGGGCATCAAGGTTGACGGAGCCGTAGACACGTCGGCTCCAGCCAGAGCCGACTTTGAAGACAGAGTCTTAGAGGTATCGGCTCCGGCTGGAGCCGATGCAGGCAGCTGCAATACAGAGGTATCGGCTCCAGCCAGAGCCGATAATGTCGCAGAAGGTGAGCCACCATCCAAAGGCTTAGAGCTCAGAGCCGACGGTTTAGGTGGCTTCGAAGGCTTCCCGGGCACGGATTTAGCCGTGGAACCTTCGGGCTTTAATAAGCCCCTTAGGATCAATTTATTCCTGCGCTCCTGCAGGACTCTTGGGCTGAATGCATGGCACACCGAGCAAGAGTCCTGCAGGTGCAGGGGTCCCAGGCAATAAACACAAGAAGTGTGACCGTCTGTCAGAGACATCTTCTGACAGCACGAGTCACACTTCTTGAAGCCTGAGACCTTTGTCTCCTTCGACATATTGTTGTCAAAAGGAAAAAGAACAAAGATAGAAGAAAAACACACACACACACTCCAACAAATAGGGATATAGGGATACAGGGATACTAAAGGAACACTCACACAGCTAAGAATCCCTGTGAGGGAATTAAGAATAAAACGGAAGGGCCTAAGGCCTAACCTAGGGTGGGGAGTATGACAGGGATAAGGGATAATAAATAGGGACTAAAAATTTAAATTAACCAAGAAACTAGCCTATTTAAGATTATATTAGTATACTAGGGGAAAACTAAGGAGAAGACCAAGATTTTACTGAAAAAATAGTCACTAACCTGTGAGCCGGTAAAAAGAGCACCTCACTAGCATAAGCGGCAAACGAGATCTGGGTAGTTACCGCCTAGCATCATGGGATATAGGGTTGCCTCGAGCCGGTACAATTAGCTCTCGAGCTTTAGTATAGGCCGAGTCGGAGCCGAGGTTCGGCTCCGAACCCATCCAGCAAGAATGAAGGCGAGATTGACAACTTAACATGTTTATTTATTTTTATTTTTATTAACCATGCTGATCTATGTGGTCCTTTTTCAACATAAGTATCCATAACCCTGATCATCATCATCATCTTCTTTCAGCTGTTCCCGTTAGGGGTCGCTACAACGGATCATCCGTTTCCATTTCTTCCTGTCCTCTGCATCATGCTCTTTCACACCAACCGCCTGCATGTCCTCTCTCACCATATCCATAAACCTCATCTTAGGCCTTCCTCTTTTCCTCTTACCTGGCAGCTCCATCCTAAGCATTCTTTTCCCAATATACCCAGCATTCCTCCTCAGCACATGTCCAAACCAACGCAATCTCGCCTCTCTTGCTTTGTCTCCAAACTGTCCAACCTGAGCTGACCCTCTAATATACTGATTCCTAATCCTGTCCATCCTAGTCACACTCAGTGTAAATCTTAACATCTTTAACTCTGCCACATCCAGCTCTGACTCCTGCCTTTTCGACAATGCTACCGTCTCCAACCCATATAACATAGCTGGTCTCACTACCCTCTTGTAGACCTTCCCTTTCACTCTTATTGGTACCCGTCTGTCACAAATCACTCCTGACACTCTTCTCCACCCATTCCACCCTGCCTGTACTCTCTTCTTCACCTCTCTTCCATACTCACCATTACTCTGAACTGTTGATCCCAAGTACTTAAACTCATCCACCTTTACCAACTCTACTCCCTGCATCCTCATCATTCCTCTACCCTCCCTCTCATTTACACACATATATTCTGTTTTAGCCCTGCTGACCTTCATTCCTCTCCTCTCTAAAGCATATCTCCACCTCTCCAGGGTCTTCTCAACCTGGTCCCTACTCTCACTACATATCACAATGTCATCTGCAAACATCATAGTCCACGGGGCCTCCTGTCTAATCTCATCTGTCAACCTGTCCATCACCACTGCAAATAAGAAAGGGCTCAGAGCTGATCCTTGATGTAAATCCACCTCCACCTTAAATGTATCTGTCATTCCCACCGCAGTCCTCACCAATGTCACACTACCCTTGTACATATCCTGTACCACTCTTACATACTTCTCTGCCACTCCCGACTTCCTCATACAATACCACAACTCCTCTCTAGGCACCCTGTCATATGCTTTTTCTAAGTCCACAAAGACACAATGCAGCTCCTTCTGACCTTCTCTGTATTTCTCCAACAACACTCTCAGAGTAAATATTGCATCTGTAGTGCTCTTTCCTGGCATGAAACCATACTGCTGATCACAAATCATCACCTCCCTTCTTAACCTAGCTTCCACTACTCTTTCCCATAACTTCAAGCTGTGACTGATTAATTTTATCCCTTTGTAGTTACTGCAGCTCTGCATATCACCCTTATTCTTAAAGATAGGTACCAAAACACTTTTTCTCCACTCCTCAGGCATCCTCTGACTTTCCAAAATGTCATTAAACAATCTGGTCAAAAATTCCACTGCCATTTCTCCTAAGCACCTCCATGCTTCCACTGGTATGTCATCTGGGAAAACAGCCTTTCCCATTCTTCATCCTCTTCATAGCTGTTGTTACTTCCTCCTTGCTAATCTGCTTCACTTCCTGATTCACTATCCCCACATCATCCAACCTTCTCTCTCTCTCATTCTCTTCATTCATCAGCCCTTCAAAGTACTCTTTTCATCTACTCAACACACTCTACTCACTTGTGAGTACGTTTCCCTCACTGTCCTTTATCACCCTTACCTGCTGCACATCTTTCCCAGCTCTGTCCCTCTGTCTAGCCAATCGGTACAGGTCCTTTTCTCCCTCTTTAGTGTCCAATCTCTCATACAACTCTCTATATGCCTTATCCTTAGCCTTCACCACCTCTCTCTTTGCCATGCGCCTCATCTCCTTATACTCATGTCTACTTTCTTCATCTCTTTGACAATCCCACTTCTACCTCGCCAGCCTCTTCCTCTGTATATTCGCCTGTACATCCTCATTCCACCACCATGTACCCCGATAATGGAGTTAAATTTAAGTAGAATGTTATCTAGTGCTATGTGGTGATGGTGCTACATTTACTCAAATAAACTATTCTGCATTTAAAGCCCATGATTTAAATATTTGACACATCAAGCATTTTCTGTCTGGTCCAGTCCTTACTGGAGAATCAGGGTATCAGAATGGAATTTGATAACCATCTCCAGTTAGCAAACATCATTAAACTTGCTTATCCCTAGCCCCTTAATAAACTTCTCTGACGTGAAAGATAATACGTCAAAGAGGAGAGGGACCAGGACAAAGCCTAATGGGATGCCACTGGTGATTTTTTTCTGATTAGGGCAAATACCCCCTGATCACAGTATGGGTTTTATCAGACAGTGACTTAACTATCCAGTGATCTACATAAGGATAAATGTTGCATTGGAAGATTTTATGGGGGATAGTGTCAAATGCTATGGCAATAGCCAGGTAGGCAGTGTGGAGTATACACTTTTTGACCATGGCTTAAGTAACCCTGCTAAAGAACTCAGGTAGGCTAAGCAAACAAGACCTGAGTTTTTACAAAGTCAGAATGTAGTGTATCTAGGGATATAATGTCACTTATATACTTGCTTATTAGTACAGCTTTAATAGGACCCACAGTTTTGCAAAGAATACTAGTGAGACTAATTGGTATGTAATTCCCAGGGTCAGTAAGAGAGACTACCTTTCCACAAGGGTACCATAACAGCTATTCTCCACAGTAGACCCTACTGTTTTCAGTGAATACCATGGGATATTTAACATCCATCTGACAACTAACTCACACAAATAGGATCTAGGCTTAACAATCTATCTGAAGCCCAGTGTCTTAGGACTGCAACAACACCCTAACTTTGCATGGAAGTGTCTGTACTGTTGCATTAATTGAGGCACTTTGTGTGGCAACAAAATCCATGGCCTTTTGAATTTCCCAGCATCAAAGGTGAGAGGATTACCTGCTGAGCCACAGACTCTGCTATTCCCAGTCAAACCAACCCAACTTCATTAAGGACAAACAAAACAGCTGATAAAAAGTAACAGAAAATTGTAAATGTTTATTTAGTTCCCTTTTCCTCCACCTTCAAAAGGAAGCACCTTGTAAGGAACCCATACAGTTGTACTTGCTCCCAGTGAAATCAAAACATCACCATCATCACCATCCCCTTTGGGTGAAGCACAAGAGGTTTATTCCACCTTCCTGATCAGGGCAATACCTCCACATAAGGTGTTAGCCACTGCATTAGTCCACAGTTTCTTTTTAAAACCAGATGGATATAGTTATTGAAAGGAAATACTTTCCCAGTAACTAGTTTAAAACACATCAATTACTACAGCATTAATATTTTTCATTCACATTTTCTGGTTGCTAACCTAGCAATAATAAAGATATTGCTTGCATTTAGAATGAATAATTAAAGCACTGAAAATTATGTTTACATTTTACTTTTATGATATACAAGTTAACTAGTTAGTGAAGACATACCTTTAATTACAATAGAAACAAAAAACAAAAGTTCCAAAATGATGACAAGTAAACATGTTATTTTTTGTTCTAAACAAGGTGCAAGCTACATTAGCCATTTTAGATCAATGAAAATTTCTCATTATTTCCATTACTGTGGAGGTAAATCAAATCCATATGACATCAGTGCACTAATACAATATAGTGAGACAATTTTCTTCTTCCATTATTCTGAGGCTTTTGCACTTTTGGCATTTTGTTTTTCAAATGAACATTCATTTGAAAATTCAAATGAAAATTCAACCTATGAACCTATACTAAACCTATGAACCTATACTAACCTCGAGAAAGGGCATAGCAAAATTCATTTAAAATGGGTGGTGAAAGCCAAACACACTCTGGCTAGGCTTATAAATGCCCTAGGGCAGATAGCCTAGTATGAACCTTTGAACCTATAAAACAGTCCCTTGAAAACACTGTCACACCTGCAATTTATTTGCAAACACTGCAGTATGTATATTATAATCTTTTGATTTGTAAAATTACTGCAAAACTCCTGAAATAAAACAGAATTAACCTGCTTTACCTTAATGATTTTCCATTAAATGGACTCAAGAATCGAGCACTGCATGCAATTTAACATATTAATGCATTATCTTTTGAGGAACAAAACAGTGACTTGTGCAACAGATGGTAAGCTTAAGAAGGGCTCAAGTATGAAAACTGTATAAAGTATTCTGGTCTGACACACGAGCCTAAGAATTTTCTAAAAGTCAATGCATTAGACCAGCAGTTATTATGCTCATATAAAGTTTCTGTATGAATGTTATACTTCTAACAAACGTTACACAAGTAAACCCCAGAATATTATGATCTGGCTAGTTTACTTTTCGAAAAGCAAAGATTTAAGGTTCTAATAACTACATGTAGCTAAAACCTTCACTAGTCCTTCTCCAGCTTAACAAAACAGTGCATTTTAATTAAATTGCTTCTCAAGTGCTTAGAGCAGGATATTACTTGATATAACTCATACTCTCTCAACCACATGCTTGAGAGTTCAAAGAAGGCTATATCAAAAGATTAAATCATGATTAAATCTGTATTTAACTAATGAAGTATGGCTTTGTGCAGTCAATCACATTACAGTTCAACAGTATATGTATTCTGGAAAGTGAAATGGTGTCATACCTCCTGACCTCTTATTGCAAGAAATCAGAACAAAGCCTAAAATAATGGGGGAACAGAGGTCCAAATATTGCTCATATAAACTTAGAAAGTTGCTAGAAAAACAGCATTTGTGTTAGCATGCATTTTCTGATGGATTTTTTTTATTTATAATGAAATCTGAAACTCAAATGTTTCTCAGTATTTAGTGACTTCAGAAAATCACAAATTTTACAAGGAACAGACCAAAAATATGATGTAAAAATCTGGACATTCTGTGAAAATCTGGACAGTTGAAATATACAAATGGTGCATGTAATGTGTTCAAAAAGAACATCTAATACTGGGCTTGTGCACTCAATTCCAGTTTCCAATGCAGAATTTGATTCACTTAGTAACAGTTCTCATAGTTCAGAATTAATAGAGCTTCATGGAGGCCTCAAATAAGGCAGACAGCTCTTCTTCAGATTGAGGCCGAGGTGCCAGCTTTGTGACTCTTTCCTAAGGCAGGTACAGAGGTGGGAAACAGAAATAAAAACACACCTGTTTAATACACATTCGTAATGTGTGAAACATTACAGTAATGCATCTGACAGTAAAATCAACACGTAGATACACTTTATGTAGCAGATCACTACATCTAGTGGAAAAAATCTAATTTCACAGCTTCATCTTATGTACCTCTGAACAAATGACTTACATTCTCTATGATGCTGGAATTGTCTGAAAATTAGCAGATTATCTTTCTGAGCCTTCCTTTGTGAAAACTACTAAGCAATCAAACTAGCATTTTGTTCTGACACATATTATATGTGGATTTCCAAAGTGAACATTTTAACTTAAAGATAACGCAGTGACACTGAAACATTATAACATCAATTTGACATGAATATACATTATTGATGAAGCCTGTAACAGCTGGTCTCTGTTTCAGATCTTCAGCTACACACACAACATAAACTGCATGCAATTTACCAAAGCACTTTTCAAGTCCATAAAAAATACTGATATTTTTACACACTGGAAAAATATCCAGCTAAGCGAAAAATGTACAGTAATAGTATATATTCAAGAGTTTTCTTCAGCAGACAAAAGACAAAGCTGCAAAAACATTTAGCTTAACACTGCCAGGCACATTTTTTTTTCATATTTGGTAGCTGAGGGCCCTCTTCTAAGAATCAGCACCTAGGAAGTAGAAGTGTATACAGGCTGGTCCTTCATGTTCTGCTGATGCCCTGCCAAGATTCAGATAAGATCCAGTTCTCACAGCGAAACACCAAGCTGAAAACAGTCCAGGATGCCTGTTAAACTGTGGTGAAAAACTCACCACTACAAAAATACAGGATGGGAGAACGTTCGTCAAAAGGCTTTCAATGATCACTATCCAAATAGAAACTGCTCTATAAGCCACATCCAAAAAACAATGTGGTAGCTGTATGGACAGAGGACAAAGTATCTGCTGTGCAAGTCTTTACGGATAACATGCCATAGACATTGTTACAGATATAGTGAACTGACAGAGTGTAACAATGTTACTATCCTGCATTCTTTTAGCAGTGGATGATGCTGTCTAGCTATCATTTGAAAGAGTATGTTTTAAAAAAGTGATTATCTCCTTACACTTAAACGGAATAAAAGATGAAGGCCCATTTTGTGCTCTTTCATCTTCAGCAGAATACATTAACTGCATGTGGGCATAAGATTTCTAAATAGATGTGCAGACAGCAAAAAGATTCATCTGAAGTCCATAATGATAACCGTAATAATAATAATAATAATAATAATAATAATAATAATAATAATAATAATAATAATAACAATAATTTCCATTTGTTAACCAGGCAGGCTCACTGGAGACATAGTCCCTTTTCAGTGGTGACCTGGGAGCAGTGTCTGGATAAGTCACTTGCTCAAGGTCTTACAGAAAGCAAATGAGGGCAAAGAGAATCAAACCCTGCACCACTACAACTCACAGCCTTAACTCTCTGTGCCAACTTCCAGAATTATTGACACTATTTTAGAAAGAAGCCTAGGATCAGCCCTAAAAGAAATTGGACTGGCAGTACACAAGCTTAAGGCTACAAGTTGTAAATAAGTTTCAATCTGTAGTTCTCTGTGTGAATTCCTCATTTTCTATTTGCATATAGTGAAATTAGGGAAGTCACTTAACCAGACCGAAGCTATGGGTCATCTCTGAAAGTCTGATTACCAAATTAATAAATAAAATGTAAGTAAATAAACAAATACATCTCATTATTCAAGAAGGGAAACAGTTATGTAAAAATAAGATCCAAAAACATTCACTCAGGAGATATAGTAGTCACATGGATTATTTTTTTTCAAGAAACACATATGATAGCTGCCTTATAGCTTAACTTAAAAAGGGTTATCTTTTCTAGCACAAAAGCAAAACCATAATGGAAAGAGACGATCTTAATCAGTGAAGGAAAATGCAGCTAGGAGGAAGCTTGAGCAAAAGGGATGCTAACCAACTTCTGGATGGGAATATGGCAGCTGATCAAGTTAAACATCTTGTTAAGAACGGTGCATATGATTCCCACAATGACTCCCACAAAGTGCGTCTTGCTTATCCTCTCCAAGAGGGTACTACATGTACTATGCATGAAAAACATGGTAGCTGTCCACAGCACTACACACAACACTGACAAAAATACCACCAAAAACTGAGTGCATGAAAGTTGAAAGAACAACCACATACACACACAAAATGTTAAAAACCCATGGAGGACTGTACTTCCCAAATGCCCCTAAAATATAATCCAGCTCCATAGTAACACAACATTAATTATGGCATGTCAGTAGGAATGTGGCCTAGAAATCTCATAGGAAGTAAATGCCAAAGTAGGCAGTGGAACACAAGAGATTACCTGCAGCTCTGTATCATTTATTGCACTTCAACTCAAGATGTATGAAGCTGATGTTGTTGACCTGGCTAACACCTCACTTTGCCTTCAACTATGTCATTGCTGGCTATCTGTCTGACTATAGTCCGTGTCCAAATTAAACAGTACTGGCAAAAAGTAAACAGCCTATAAAGTAAAAAAACGTTCAGCATGTTTTTGGACTTTTACGTTTTTTGTTTTTTTTTTAGTTACTTGCTTGGTGTATAAAGACTGAGCTTGCAAAGGTTCACATGGTTAGTAAACTGGTCAGCTATGAACTTTGTAAAATAGGGAGAGCAAACAAATGTGCTGTAGTTTTAAGAGCTACTGGTGATATTAACTGAACAACAAAATAAAAAAAAAAACACAGAGAAAGCGAAAAACACCAACTGCAGAAGCATAAAATCCAAAATTGTTTAATACTCCAGTGCCTCGGCTAGCAAGCCTTTCATAGAGTTAACATCACAGTAGCACAAGCTACACTTAAATAACAAATATCACATTGTTAATCAATTAACTAAAACAATTAAACACAAACTAATAATAATTAACAGTGCAGAAGAGCCTTCCACTCCAGTTCTTTGTTTAAACCTTGAATCACCAAAGTGCCAAACTTTAAAATACAGACTGCTTCTTTATATAACAGTTTATTTTTAAGTGCAACATCATCCTTAATCAGACCTTGTTCTAAAATACATGCTTTTAACCTAGTACAAGACCCCAAGTGTATTGCATGAAAATGTGATGCCACAGGGCTATCCAGATTTAGATTTTGATTCTTAATATCTCTAACATGCTCTTGTATTCTGATTTTAAACATTCTTTTGGGTTCTCCTATATAGAAGAAACCACAAGGGCATGGGAGACAATAAATCACTCCCTTAGACACACAGGAGAAAATAGCTCTAGGCTGAAAAAAAATGCCATTTATTTTATCAAAAGTCCTGACCACATGAATACAGATAGAGCATTTACCACAGGGAAATGTACCAGAATTTTGTAAAGGAATAGTTAAAATTTCAGTAGGCATAGAGAACAAATTATGAACAACCATGTCTTTTATATTTCTGGCTCTCTTATAAGAGCTAGTAAAGGAGTCAGGTAATTTCTTAATCCCAGACTTCCCCTTATCTAAGAATGGTCAGTAATTTCTCAATATTTGTACTAACTCAACACTATAAATATTATAAGTAGTGGCAAAATGGTTTAGCTTTAAAACCGCGAATCACAGTGGTTCGAGTGCTGATATGAGCGACTTGAAACCACGAAAATGTAAACATCGACAGTCTGTAATGTTCGAAAAATAGGAAATCAAAAAGCAGACTCACTGTTTTTCAAACAATGTCAAAAAAAAAAAAAAAAAAAAGTGTAAAGCAGGGGGGCAAGCTCCCCCGCACCCCCCATGTGGGGGGATGTGCCCCCACCCCCTACTTTATTATTCTAACTCCGAGATTACACTACAGTGGGGAAAGAAACCATTTCCCGATCCCCACTATAGTGCACTCAGCCCCGGAATGTTGAATGTGCAATGAGCACATCTCACTGTGCATTCGCTCATTGCACATTCAAACATTTTTCTGTTTGGCGTTTGCAGATCTTGCAGACTGCCTTTCGTGCAATTGCAATTCACGAGTGTGTAATACGCACATCTAAAGGTAAACTGGCAAAATATATCTTTTTAGCACTAGTATTCCTTGCGTGACTCCTATATATATTCACAGACTTCATATCATCTGGAACATTAACCACACTAGTGGTACCCCTTCTCAAGCACAATTTATTCAAAGAATTAATAATTAATTCATTACTATATCCCCTTTGTTTAAAGGCTATACAGGAATGCAAAATCTCTTCCTTGAAAGGCTGAATGTTATTACACAGCCTATTTATTCTGAGTAACTCATTATAAGGCGAAGCCTTTAAAATATGGGGGGGAGGTGGCAACTGTTACTATCTAAAAAATGAGTACCATCATCAAATTTTTTACGAATCTTTGTAGCAATCATATTATCAACAATATTTAGTTCCAAATCTAAAAAAACAACACAAATGCCTTTTTGTACACCATCAAATTGTAAGTCAAAACAGTTTTCCTGAAGAGAAGCTACAAAAGAGTCCACTAGCCATGCACCACCCTTACATAAAAAAATAAATAAATAAATCATCAATAAATCTGTTATAAAGAACATACTTATTAAAAAACTGTAATTTATAAAGGAACTCTAACTCAAATAAACGCATTACCAAATTAGCATACATGGGTGCAAAGGATGCACCCATTGCTGTACCTTGCATCTGTTGCTAGATGCAGTTTTACATTCAAAAAAGTTATGGGTTAAAGTAAAATATAACAATTGTATAACAAAAGTACTAACCGGGCTAGTACCTAGGAAAAACCTAAGAGCTTCAAGTCTCATCTGATGTGTAATACTCGTATAAAGGTTCTTGACATCAAGAACCAGCCAGAAAAAAAACCTTCTTGACAAGTGATAGGCTCAATATTTTTTAGAAAATGAAAAGAATCTCTTATACGAGTCTAAACCAACAACATACCTAAGTAAATAAGTGTGAAGAAATAGACCCATATTATGCAAAAAAATAATTCTCAGCTGCCACAATTGGCCTTCCAGGAGGGGGAAAATCTTTCTTGTGGATTTTTGGAAGGCAGTCAAATTTTACCATACTGCCGCCTCCACTTTAAATTTAACTTACACATCTTGTTTGGAAAGTAGCAAAGTCTGTAACCCTTATGTAACAAGTCTTTAAAGCTATCTATAGCTGCATAATATTCATGTTCACTAGCCACACGATATGCATTACTGTCAGAAAGATGATCCGTGCACATATTGAAATATTGCATATAATGCAACACAACTATTTTTTTACCTTTGTCTGAGGGCTTGATAACAATATCCCTCCTAGTACTAAGACATTGCAGTACATTCTATTCAGCCTTAATCAAATTATAACATACTTTAGCTTTTTCTTTTTTAAGAATATTCAGACTAACCTCAAGAGCATAATTTACCATAGATGAAAATTCTTGGATGGTATTATTAACAAAAGGGGGAATTAAATTACTACCATGAGGTACCTTAGAAGTATTTAAAAGACAGTAAGCATTAATGTCATCATATGAATCCACTGATGAATTAGATGAGAAAAAAATCACATTGCCCATCCTCTCCATCTGTGTCAATGGGGCATCCTCAGACACAATCTTAATATTTTCAAAATAATCCAGCAAATGTTAATTTCTTAGCATAAACAATTCAATTTTACAGACATATAATTGTGGCAGAGATGTGGGAATAAATTTTAATCCACTCTGTAATACTGATAATTCTGTACAAGACAAAGGGTTACCTGTAAGGTTTGCAATCAGGTTGTCACTCCAGGTAATACTGGTTTATTTTTACTACATTACAAACATTAATATAATCAATATCTTCTTTTCTTACTGTTAAAGTGCTGTCCCTCCTTGTTGTTCTGGAAATATCCCCGTTTTCGATTTCAAGACTGAGCTTGCAAAGGGCACATGGTTAGTAAGATGGTCAGCTATGAACTTTGTAAAACAGGGAAGAGTAAATAAGTGGGCTGTAGTTTTAAGAGCTACTGTTGATGTTAACCTGTTGAGGGTGACACTGATAGATTTCCACATGATAGGAAAGGACACAGAGCCAAAGAACTTTTCTTGATAAGAACAAAATGTAGGTATGTATTTAAATATTTCATTACACTGAGGTAAAGTATGTCATATCCACACTACTTACTTTATTTACTCACATAAAAGAAAACACAAAGATAAACTAAAGAAAACAGAGGTAGGTACTCCAACGAAAGTATATGATGGATATTAAAAGTCTGTTTTTGAACGTTAACAGCTTCAAGAATGAGGTAAAATGGAACTTATTTTTAACAGATTGAGAGAAATCAATGGAGAGAGAAAGTTCAAGCAAGTAGGAGGGATAACAGTGTGGTCCTTCAGACTACAGGCCTTGAGTTATTCCTGTCTTCAAAGACTGATATTACATTAGTTAATGTGATTGCAGCAGAAATAGATAGAACTTTAGTATATCACATAATGTGTACAATGTTAGAAGAAAAGACAAAAGTGAAATGTTTCAAAAGACAGATCTTTTTGCAAATCATGAACACTATATGCTGGCTGGGAGACTAACATGCATTTAGAAAACAGGAATGAAAAAAGTGTGTGTGTGTGTGTGTGTGTGTGTGTGTGTGTGTGTATACATACATATATATATATATATATATATATATATATATATATATATATATATATATATATATATATAAACGTTTTATTTATTTTACACTTGTTGACCGGTTGTGTCTGACTGAGCTAAAGCCCTTTTTCAGTGAAGGCCTGAGGAGAAAAGCTCCAAATAGTACAAACTTAAAACAGCATTGAGATATTCTGGTAGTTACAAATCTCATACAGTAGCTACAAATGTTTACAAGCCTAAAAATAAGAGGCAGATAACAACTAAAGCATAGGAAGTAACACATAGTAGTTAAAAAAGTTTACTAATCTAAGAGCAAAAAGCAGAGCATAACAAAAGCTTAGGAAGTTACATAAAAGCATAGGGAGTAAGCTGTTTATATTATGTATTATGTATTACATAAACGGTAACGGTAGCTCACAGGGTATTTATAGATTTGAAAATTAGAGAAAAAGTTTGAAGTAGTTAGGGGAGAAGGAATAGAGTAGAGCAGAGGAGATGGGGTGATTATGGGGAGGAAAAATAAGGAGTACTAGAGATAGATGGTTGCTATCTAAGTTGGTTGTGGTCAGGGAGGGTGTGAACACTGACAGGTCTAGTGTCTTATAAAGTACTCTTTGGTGGCTGATTTAAATTGTTTGGTATATGTAAGGGTCTAATTTCTAGTGGGAGTTTCTTCCATGCAGTAGAAGGCTGATAGCTATATAAGTTGCATCCAGTCTTTGATTTGGGTTTGTAAACATTTAATAGGTCTTGAGAAGAGCTTCAGAGATGTCTTGTAGGGGAATAGTGGGAGATGAGGGACGATAGAGCTGGGCAGAAATCTGGCTGATATAGAATACAGTGTAAGATTTGGAGCTGAGATTGGAGAAACAGGTGAGGTAGTTTGAGCCAGTTCAGGTATTTTAGGGAGAGACAGTGCTGAGATTTATAAGTTTGTTAAGCTGCGAATCCAGCTAGCTTGTGATAGGTCGATTCCAGCTTGGTAAGTAAGGAAGAGTTCAGATTTGTGAATATTAGGGAACAGTAAGTTAAGCAAGGTAGAAGGTAGGCATGTGTAACAGTAATCCTAGCTTCAGTGGTGAGGAATTAATTATTTCTATACAGGTGTCCTAGCTTCTGATGTTTTCTTCTGATACAACTATTTATGTGTAGTTCAAATTTTAGTTGATCATTGATGGTAATGCCAAGTAGTTTTGTGCTAGATTTGACTTCTATAGGAGTACTGTTTACAGACATTATGGAGAAGGAAGACTTGATGTGGTTAACGGATTTAGGAAGAAAAAGTAGCAATTTTTTTTTTTTTTAGGGTTGAGGATGAGCTGGTTATTTGTGAGCCATGTCTATTGAGTTAAAGGATGACTGGGTAGTTGATAGAAGTTCTGAGGGTGAGTTGGCAATAGTGATGACTGTAGAGTCATCCACATATTGGACAATAGTAGACTGAGGAGAAGAGGAGTAAAGTAAGTTGGTGAAGATATTTATTTATTTACATTTGTTGACCGGGAATGTCTGACTGGACGTAGGTCCATTTTCAGCGGAGGTCCGGGGAGAAAAGCTCCACAGTTAAAATATACAGACAGTAGTTACATTGGATTTACATAGCAATTAACAATTTAATCAACATGGCAATTAACAATTACTAACATAGTTACAGATGAAGAACATAGTACATCAGTAGACAACTAGAATCTTTATCATCTCCGAAGTACATAACAGACATTAGCAATTGTTACAATAAGAAGTTCCTGCTGTATAATAAGTAATTAGGCTTATGAGCATCCGAGCGTGCTATAATCAAGGTAGCTAGTGGGGTGGAAAGAAAGGTAGTGGGTGATATCAGATGGGGAGTTGCAAGGGCATAGCCAGCATGTTTTTAGGTGCGTTTTTAGTAAAGTTTTGAAGTGGGTGCATGATGGTATGGAGGTAATTGTGGGTGGGAGGGAGTTCCATAATTTGGCTATGGCACAAGAGAATAGCGCTTCTCCAGCAGAGTTATTGGCTTTAGTGACCTGTAAGTGATTTTTGTTGTTGGATCTTAGTGGTCTGGTGGTGTGATAGGGTTGGAGTAGATTCTGGAAGGATGGGACTTTTAGTGGATGGTTTACTAGTTTGTGGGCGAGTGTGAGTTGATACCACTGAAGGACGTGAGGGAGTTCAAGCCAGCCCAGTTCAGCAAGTGAGAGACAGTGGTGACTACGGTAGGATGCCCCTGTGGCGAATTTGGTGATTTTGTTGCAGCAGGTCTCTAGCTTGTTTAGATCACATTGCCTTAGGTTGGTATATATTGGAGAGGCATAAAGTAGGGTGGAGATAAGGTGGGAATTTGCTACTGAAATATTTGCTGCTTTGGTGAGAAGTTGCTTATTTCTGTATAACGCTCCTAGTTTTTTGTGGACTTTTTTTATGGTCATGGATATGTGAATGTCAAATTTTAGTAGCTCACACAAAAAACGAAGAAACCAGATAAAAAAACACTGTCAGTAGATAGGAGAAACAGATGCCACAACCTTCTTAGCGCTTTCGTCCAATTTAATAAAATATGAACTTCATCAGAAACAACACCCATATTAATTACATCATGTAAATAGCTAACAACCATATCACGTTACTAAATTAACCAATAAAATATATTATACACTCCATACTTGTGTCATAATTTACAAAACATTTTAAATCACAAACCATTTTAAAATGACAAATAAATGAAATTTGTTCCTTTATAACTTTTGTGCTTGTAAAAAGCACTTTATATTTATCATGTCATTTAATCCAGGAAGCTGGTCTGCATTTAACAAAATTTGCCATACAGTTTCATTACATTCTAAAAGAACTTTGAAATCTCCACTGAAAATGTCATTATTGACTCTCTCTAGTATAAAAAGGAAAACTTTTTAAAACTAGGACATATCACAGAATGTTTTGCCAATGCATTAGAAATGTCTTTTTTACATTTAGCCAAAATGTGCTCATATATGCGTTTATTCAATGCTCTATTCGTCTTCCCTATATAAAAATGTTCGCATGAATTACACATAGCTGAATAAACCACATTAGTTGTCTTACATGTGTAATGTCCCTTGCCTGAGACAACTTTATTCATGTGTTTAAATATTACTGATGAAGCCCCAGTAACATATCTACATCGTTTGCATGTCCCACAAGGAAAAGTACTGACGTTGAAAATAGTTTCTCCCTCTTCGTTCCTATACAGTGCATCCCTCTCTAAAATAGTCTTAATACTGACAACCCTTTTATAGGTGAAAACGGGTAAATCACCAATAATTCTACTCAACTCTGTATTTTACCCAACACCACTTTCCAATTAGTCAAGATGATATTTTTAATATATACCATCTCATTAGTAATCAGAATTGGAAAGGCCAAAGAATAATCATTTACTTTCGTGACTATTTCTAGTCTACGATGGATCTGGTCATCTACTTGCATTAAAATAGGACAAGCTTTGTGTGATCTGAGACCGATGACCTCATTATTGATGCCGTTTAACCAAGTTAAGTCATACCCCCTTTGTACAAAAAAAACACTCAGTTTGTGCGTTTCCCACTGAAAAATCTCATCATTACTAGTTAAACGATTAAGTCTAATGAACTGTCCTTTTACAACTCCACGTTTCATAAATTCTGGATGTAAACTGTCGTGGTGTAAATATTGGTTGACAAATGTAGACTTCCTGTAAATACTGCTTTCAAAATTTAAGCTGTCATAATTGAAAGCTAAATGTAAATCCAAAAATTCAATACCAAAACTTCCCATGGTAAATTTCAAAAAATCAGTGGAATAATTCAAATATTGCACAAATGTCAAAAACGTTTCTAAATCCCCTTTCCATAAAAAAATCAAGTCGTCTATAAAATAAGATATTTTCAGCTAAGGGGTGAGTAATGAGAAACCTAAACTCCCACACTGCCATCTAAAAGGAGGGTCTTCCTGTTTTTGTGTACCTTGTGAAAACCAAATAGTGTCGCCAGTTTAGGATGTTCAACTAATAAAAAGTTATAGACATTATAATCTATATTCCCCTGGCTGAACATATCAAACAAACAGGTATCTAGTCTTACAAAACTCTGTGTGATGTAATCTACTGTGACTCTCTTGTAACAAGTGTCATCATTCAAAAGGGTTTTTAATGCTGCACTATAACCTGTAGACCTCATAACTACAATAGTGCCACCCTTGTCAGCTTTCAAAATACGCCAACTTTTATTTTTTGCCAGATCATCCAGTGCTAACTTTTCAGTAAGAGGGAGATTCAATTTACTGTTGTAAGCTACCCTTAATTTTCTAAAGTCTTGTTCACATAACTTTCCAAAAACCATAAGTGTAGAATTTAACAAAGGATTGTATGTACTTTTTTTCTTAATTTCAAATTCTCGAGGTTCAGGCCTAGCAACTCCTTCAAAAATATACTTTAAGTTGAGTTTCCTTAAGTATAATTTCAAATCTACTATCAATCTAGATGCATTCACAGTATTAGATGGAATGAAGGAAAAACCCTTTTTGAGTACAGAAATCATATTATCAGACATAACATCACCAGTCAAATTATGCACATTAATAGAAAATCTAGTTCTTCTTGCGGCCCTTGGCCTTTTCCCTTGCTCCTTGTTTGGACCTTCCCGGAACATCTCGGAGTCTTTTTGTTGCCTGTCTTGTCCATTAAAAAAGGACCAGATTTATTGACAGCAGAAACTGCCTGTGCAAACGAAGTAGAGGCTACAACATTGTCTGTGTGAGTGCCTCCACTGTTTCCATTGTCATTAACAGGACACACCACTGAACCAGTACTATTAGTAGCTACATCCAAATTGTTCACTTGCACACCGTTGGTACCACTAGAGCTTGGGGTGCCCTTGTTGTCCTTAAACGTTTTTACTGGATAAGCTGCTTTAGAAGAATAACCAGCGAGGTCTCTCTTGAGCTTCCCCTGTTTTCTCAAAATAACTGAAGCCCTATGCCTCCCTAATTTTGGTGTAATTCCAAAATATCAGGACAACAAAGACCCAAAAGCTTCGGAGGCCATAATTTTGTTATCTAGAGTCTCTGCTTTTTAAGAATCACCAATTCAGCCTTGTAGTGTTCTATTAGCATGCTCATGTAGGTGAGCTCTGTACTGTTGAAAAGTTCAACCAACCGAGTGTAAAGCCTATCCCCTTGCATAACACAGTTAGGGAATTTGAACACTCTCAGGCCAAAGGGTACACATTTTACATTTATATTTTCTTTTAAGTAAAATATTTCCAACTGTAACAATACTATTTTAGTGCACAGTCTTTCCAGTTGGAAAATATCGTTTTTACAGTTAGTGAATTCGTCCGGACTAGTTGGAACTACAATGTCACTTACTTGACTAGCTCCTGTCCAATTGTTCGTACTGTGGAATGGATTAGTAGTCTCCTTGAAAATACTCTCGGTAATGCCATCCGAACCACCAGAACTGTTTAATCCACACCTGTTTAGTGTAGACAAATAATTGGCGTTCACTGACCCCACTGAAGATGCCATGCTCGGAACAACGCCCACATTGGCTAAAAAGTCATCTCGCTTGCTTCCTGGATTAACGTTCAAACCATTTGAAAGATTCCTGTTCCCCAACTGACGAGCCAGAGCCTCACGAATAACCTCTGAGATGGTGTTTGTAATCACTTCACTGAAACTCTTCCCCGACTCAGGAACAGGATGGGTGCTGAGGTTGAGCAAAGTCTCTTGACTTGAATCTTCTCCTGCCATACCCAACCAGCCAAAACTTGAGTAGTTCACACACAAAACGAAGAAACCAGATAAAAACATTGTCAGTAGATAGGAGAAACAGATGCCACAACCTTCTTAGCGCTTTCGTCCAATTTAATAAAATATGAACTTCATCAGAAACAACACCCATACTAATTACATCATTTAAATAGCTAACAACCATATCACGTTACGAAATTAACCAATAAAATATATTATACACTCCATACTTGTCTCATAATTTACAAAACATTTTAAATCACAAACCATTTTAAAATGACAAATGAAATTTGTTCCTTTATAACCTTTGTGCTTGTAAAAAGCATTTTACATTTATCATGTTGTTTAATCCAGGAAGCTGGTCTGCATTTAACAAAATTTGCCATAAAGTTTCCTTACATTCTAAAAGAACTTTGAAATCTCCACTGAAAATGTCATTAGACTCTCTCTAGTATAAAAAAGGAAAACTTTTTGAAACTAGGACATGTCACAGAATGTTTTGCCAATGCATTAGGCATGTCTTTTTACGTATAGCCAAAATGTGCTCATATATGTATTTATTCAATGCTCTAATCGTCTTCCCTATATAAAAATGTTTGCATGAATTATACATAACTGAATAAACCACATTAGTTGTCTTACATGTGTAATGTCCCTTGCCTGAGACAACTTTATTCATGTGTTTAAATATTACTGATGAAGTCCCAGTAATATAACTACATTGTTTGCATGTCCCACAAGGAAAAGTACTGAGTGGAAATAGTTTCTCCCTCTTCGTTCCTATACAGTGCACTCCTCTCCAAAATAGTCTTGATATTGACAACCCTATTATATACAGGGAAGACCCTCCTTTTAGACCTATAGTGTCTGCCAGTTTTTCAAAGACTGAATCTATTTCCTTATGGCTGGACAAACTTTTGAATCCCATTGTGCAAAACTCAAAATTTTATTTGAGAGATTCATGGCATCTGTTAGAATTACTGAGTCAACTAGACAAAGTAGAATAAGAAGTTATGTACCTACCATAACGTTCCATGTTAGTTGTCTTCTTCTCGTCTTCTTTCTTGCTGGATGGGTTCAGAGCCGATCCTCGGCTCCAACTCGGCCAATACTAAAGCTCGAGAGCTAATTCCACCGGCTTGAGGCTCCCCTATATCCCACAATGCTAGGCGGTAACTACTCAGATCTCATTTGATAGCTAAACCAAGCAGTTCTGGTCTCCATAGTATGGAGAAGAGAGAAAAAGGACCCACCTCTATATAAACCTGTATGTAAGCTACCACAAACATAAAAGAGAGAATAGAGGTGGTAGAACATGTGGGAAGGAAAACCCCAATGGAAGATCCCAAAAATTCCTATCGGTCTGTCCAGGCTAGGGGGAAGGAGGGTGGGACGCAAGAAAGAAGACGAGAAGAAGACAACTAACATGGAACGTTATGGTAGGTACATAACTTCTTAATGTTAAGTTGTCAATCTCGCCTTCATTCTTGCTGGATGGGACCGCGTCCCTAGCACCTTATCCCGGGTGGCCTATTGGAACAGACTCTTGAGAACAGTGGAACCAAAGTTGGCACGGTTTCTGGAGGCCATATCCAATTTGTAATGTAAAATAAAGGTATGAGGAGAAGCCCATGTGGCTGCTGCACAAATGGAATCTATTGGCAGCCTGTCCTGAAAAGCTACAGATATAGCTAATGCCCTAGTTGAATGAGCTCTAGGTCTTGAAGGCAGTTTTTGATGTCTAATTTCATAGATGAAGATAATTATAGAGGTAAGCCATCTTGAAAGGGACACTTTAGTAACTGGAAGGCCCAATTTCCCTTCCGCATAAGAAAGGAAAAGCTGATCAGATTTCCTGAACTGTTTAGTCCTGTCTAAATAATATCTAAGTTGGCGGTGAACATCTAGAAAATGTAACTTTTGTTCCGACCTGTTGGAATAATCAGGGAAGAAAACGGGGAGATCAACTGTCTGGTTTAGGTTTGCCTCAGAGGAAACCTTAGGTAAGAAGGACGGATTAGTCCGGAGGGACACCCTGTCTTTATGGAAAACTAAGTAAGGAGGACGACTGCACAGAGCATGAAGTTCAGATACCCTTCTAGCTGAAGTTATGGCTACTAGAAAAAGTGTTTTCCATGAGAGCAACTTAAGAGGGCATGAAGCCACTGGTTCGAAGGGGGGGAGAATCAAGGATGCTAGGACCAAATTCAAGTCCCATTGAGGTGGGGGATCTTTGATTGGGGGCTTGAGCAGAAAAACACCTCTTAAAAAGGCTTTGCAGAGTTTATGGGACATGATACTGGAGTCTGAGACACCTACATGAAAGTTAGATATAGCAGCTAGTTGTACTCTAATGGTAGATGAGGAAGAGCCTAAATGAAAGAGCTCTGCCAGAAAGTCTAGGATAGACTGGATAGGTGCAGTGAAGGGGTCTATATTTTTTGATGCTGCCCAGAAGGAAAAACGTTTCCACTTACTATTATAAATCTTCCTGGTAGAAGACTTGTGAGAGGCTATCAGGATGTTACGGACCGAATGAGAGATTAAGGGAAGCCTGGCTAGGGTAGGAATCGGAGAAACCATGCTGTGAGGTTGAGAGATTGAAGGGAGTGGTGCAGCTGGCCCGACTGGTGGGTCAAAAGATCTGGCACCGGGTCCAGATGCCAAGGCTGCTCCAACAGGTAATGATGGAGGAACGGAAACCATATCTGTCGAGGCCAGTAAGGGGCAATGAGGATCATTGTAACTCTCAAGGTGATAGCTTTCTGAATTAATTGAGATATCAGTGGAAAGGGGGGAAAGCATACAGAAGTCCCCGGGGCCAATCGTGGACTAGAGCGTCTCTGGTGGGATGGCCTGGTAACGGAAAGAGAGTGAAGAAGTCGTGACACTTGCTGTTTTGGGGAGTAGCAAAAAGATCGCAGCAAGGCTGGCCCCAATCTTTGGAAGACTTCTTCCAGCACTGATTTCTTTAGAGACCACTCATGGGGTATGAGAATGGCCCTGCTCAACTTGTCCGCAATCACGTTGGACTTCCCAGGAATGTGCGTGGCTATCAGAAAACGCTGAGAAGAAATCGCCCACTGCCAAAGTCTGAGTGCCTCTCGACATAAGGGGTAGGACCTGGTTCCGCCCTGTTTGTTGATGTACCACACTACGGACATGTTGTCCGTCTGAATTGCAATAGTCCCTGTGGGAAGAGAGTCCTGAAGGGCTTGCAACGCTAAAAGCACTGCTCTCATCTCTAAGACATTTATGTGCAAGTGGCACTCGAAAGGTTGCCATGTGCCCTGGACTGTCCTGCCCTGATAATGCCCCCCCCCCACCCGATCAGGGAGGCGTCCGTTGTCACCGTGGCGATTGGGGGGGGAGGAATGAAGGGTCTGCCCTGGAGAACTTGAGGTGATGTGATCCACCAAGACAGGTGATTCTTGCATGATTGAGTTATTAGGATGATGTGAGACATCGGAAGCTGTTGGAAGGACCATTGAGTAAACAGCATCCACTGGAGGATCCGCATGTGGAAACGAGCTAAGGGGAGAAGTGTGATAGTAGCTGCCATGAGTCCTAATACCTTCAAGAATACCCTGGCTTTGACCTTATTGCATTGAAGTAGAAGGTAAACTTGTTTGCGGATATCTAACACTCTTTGCTCTGTAAGTCTGGCGGAAAGATTGAGTGTGTCTAAGGTGGCGCCTATAAAGGTAATAGATTCAAGGCGACAAGGCAGATTTTTTGAAATTTATTGAAATGCCTAGAGCTTGGCAAGTTTGGATGGTGAAGTCTCTGGATAGAAGCAGTTGATGTCTGGTGGTGGCAGTAAGGAGCCAGTCGTCCAAATATGGAAACACCTGGAATCCTTGACTTCTCAAGTGAGCCGCGACCACTGCCATGCATTTGGTAAACACTCGGGGGGGCTGTAGTGAGACCAAAGGGCAGGGCTCTGAACTGGTAGTGACTGGCTCCCAGCCTGAAGTGGAGAAACCTCCTGGAAAGTCTGTGCATTTTGATATGGTAGTACGCATCCTGAAAGTCTATCGAGCACATCCAATTGTCCTGACCCAAGATGGGTAGAATGGACTGTAGCATGACCATCCGGAATTTTGTTTTTTTGATATAATTGTTTAACTTGCTGAGATCCAGTATTGGTCTCCAGTCCCCTGTTATTTTTGGTACCAAAAAGAATTTGGAGTAGATTCCGGATCCTTGCTGGTCTGCTGGGACTTGTTGGATACCTCTTTTTGACAGCAGCTTTGATATTTCTAATGCTGTTTGTTCCCTTAGTCTGGGTGGAACGTCTGGAAGGGATCCTTTGGGTTGGAATGGGATGTGAATAAAGGGAATTTTGTAACCCTCGGATATGATTGACTGTACCCATTTGTCTTGAGTGAGGGAAAGCCAGGCTTTTGGGTACAGTGATAATCTTCCCCCGACTGCCTCCGAAGGTGGACAGCCGGGCAGCTCCTCAGGGATGCTGAAAGGGTTTTTCAGAGAAAGTTTCTCTGCTACCCTGGTTTTGCGGACCTCCTCTGCCCCTAGGGCGGCATCTATTGTTATTCCCCCCTCTGCCTCTAGAGGGGAATCGACCTTGCGCCAGATGAGACTCCTGAGGTTTATGGAACCACATTTTTCCACCCTCTGACCTTTGGATAAGGTCTAGAAGGGTAGAAAACGGACTCTCACGGCAGAAAGAGTCTTACCTTCCTGCTCGCACCTAGTCAATGTATCCTTCACCTGAGGACCAAACAATGTTGAGCCATCAAAGGGGGAATTGAAGGACGCCTTGAAAGGGTCCGCAAAATTGCAAAGCCTCATCCTGGCGTGACGTCAGAAGCTACACCTGTGCCTGTGGCCCTACTCGCCCCATCAGCAGCATATGAGATAAGCCGCATGGAGGAGTTGACAGTCGAATTCAGGGTTGCCAACTGGGAGTTCATTTTGTCTTGGAACCCCCTCAGCTGTTGGATCCTGCATGGCCTCACCCATATCCTTGAGCAAATCTCTCTGGAGATGGGTGAAGTGACACAAGTAGTTCAGCGACCGCATTGAAAAGGTCGCTGATGAAAACATCTGCTTACTGTACCTGTCCATGGTCCTAGACTCCTTATTAGGAGGATGGACAGGTACCGAAGGATCGGCTAACTCCTTCTTAGTGGCTGCAGCCACCACCATGGCATCAACAGAGACACCTTTAGATAGAAACTCTTTCTCTTTAGGGGCAGTAATCAATTTTGACGGCCTCCTTGGGGTAGGTTCCACTGAATCAGGGGCCTTTCAAGCCTTCCTTGCCACCACTTCCATAAGGGGGTCAAAGGGTGGGGACACCCAGGAGGTGGAAGGGCGAGAGCCAAACGCCTCAAGGTAAACTGACTCGTCCTCTGAAGGGTTAAGGGCGGGCCAGTTCCCCCTCTGTTTCAGGATTTCAAGGATGTCAGCAAAAGGGACATCCTCGGAGGGGGACCGAGATGAACCTTCAGATTCCTCCAAGTCAGTGTCAGAGGTGATAGACTCAGGGGAGTCAATGTGCTTCCTCTTGCACTGTCTCTTCCGAGGGGGTTCTCCTACCGGATCAGGAGAGGCCTCGGAAGAGGAGGAAATTCCCAATGGGGAAACCTGAAGAGCTGGCTCTCTATGGTCTGATACAAGGGGATGGGTAGAAACCACCGCAGGCACTGAAGAGGGAGGAGCTGATGGAGCCGACTGTGGGGTAGACACTGGGTCTAGCATGCTCCGCATGACCTCGAAGGCACCCCTATCAGCCAAGGCCGGAGGTCCCCGCTCCGAGGAGACAAGGAACCCCCCCCGGCACCCACAGGGATGGCTCCGAGGCCGATGTCGGAGCCGAACTCACCAGCGCCGATGCCCCGAGAGGGAGAACGGGGTCGGACAAGGGTCCGATGCCACTCGTCCCCTCGGAGCCGACGAGGGAAGCCCGGCACCGAGATCCCTCCAAGGAGGAAATCAGAGCAGATGACGGAGCCAAAAGGGAAGGTATCGGCTCCGAAGCACCAACAGCCACGGCTCCGATGAGCCCCGGCTCCGAACTCAAAGGAGTCGGAGGAGGAATAAAATCAGGGATGGAAATAGCCGCTGACTGTTGAGTAGGGCTATGCAGCATTTGGGCCAGTGCCTTGGACTTGAGAAGTCTACTCACCACCCTTTGCAAGTCATGGTGGGACAGCCTGGAGGACCGAGAGGAATGAGACCTATGGCTCCGCTCTGACAGAAGAGGAGATCCCAGAGCCGAGTGGATGGAGCCGATGGAAGGGGACCTAGACCTCTTCTTTGAAGGTGGCTCCGATAAGCCTATCGGAGCCAACTGAGTTTTGACAACCTCGGCTCCAGCCGGAGCCGAGGTAACGGTATGAGATTTTGAAACATCGGCTCCAGCCGGAGCCAATGTCGAAGCAGCTTTAATGCTTCCAGGAGATGGCTCTGAAGCTGGAGCCGATGGCCTGGAAGTCTTAGAAGGCTTCCACGACGCAGACTGAGTCGGGGGGCCTTCAGGCTTTAACAAGCCTCAGAGAATTAACTTGTTTTTGCATTCCTGCAGGACTCTAGGGCTGAATGCATGGCAAACAGCACATGAGTCCTGCAGGTGCAAAGGTCCCAGGCAATAGACACAAGAAGTGTGACCGTCTGTCAGAGACATTTTCTGACAGCATGAATCACACTTCTTGAAGCCTGAGACCTTGGAGTCTTTAGACATCCTAAAGCTGTGTGAGAAAGAACACAAACACAACACACAGACACACCCTTTAACCAAATAAAAATCCAGTCACACTGAAGGACAGGGAAAAAAGAGGGAGTGGGCCAAAGGCCTAAAAGTTAAAAAGGGGATAAAACGGGAATTCTAACACATGGGGGACCTGATTTAAACTAAGGGAATACTCTATGTAAAAACTAAACTAAAAAGAAAAAAATAGGGGTAGAATTTGAAGTTTTTAAACAAGAAAACTTACTAACCTGCCAGAGCCGGTAGAAGAAGTACCTCGTCAGCTAAGCGGCAAACGAGATCTGGGTAGTTACCGTCTAGCATTGTGGGATATAGGGGAGCCTCGAGCCGGTGGAATTAGCTCTCGAGCTTTAGTATTGGCCCAGTTGGAGCCGAACCCATCCAGCAAGAATGAAGGCGAGATTGACAACTTAACATATGCCTGTTAAATTTGTATCACTAGATGTTGTGTCTCTTTACACGTGTATAGATCAAACCACAGGTATAGAATATTTAAGAGGCTATTTGAGTCAATATACTGACTTTGATAATAATCTTGTCAGTACAATTTGTACCTTGATGGAACTTGTATTGGAGAACAATTTCTTTATATTTGAAAACATATTTTTTCAGCAAATATCAGGCATTTTGATGGGTTCGAGGGTAGCACCATGTTTTGCCAATTTAGTAATGGCAGTATGGGAGATTAGGTTTCTCATTACTTACCCCTTAGCTGAAAATATCTTATTTTATAGACGTTACACAGGCAACTTGATTTAAATGGGATTTAGAAACCTTTTTGACATTTGTACAATATTTTAATTGTTCTACTGATTTTTTGAAATTTACCATGGGAAGTTTTGGTGACAGTATTGACTTTCTGGATTTACATTTAGCTTTCAATTATGACAGCTTAAATTTTGAGAGCAGTATTTACAGGAAGTCTACATTTGTCAACCAATATTTACATCACGACAGTTTACATCCAGCATTTATGAAACATGGAGTTGTAAAAGGACAATTCATTAGACTTAGTCGTTTAACTAGTAATGATGAGATTCTTCAGCGGGAAATACACAAACTCAGTGTTTTTTTTTGTACAAAAGGGGTATGACTTAACTTGGTTAAACGGCATAATTAATGAGGTCATCGGTCTCAGATCACACAAAGCTTGTCCTATTTTAAAGCAAGCAGATGACCAGGTCCATCGTACACTAGAAATAGTCATGAAAGTAAATGATTATTCTTTGGCCTTTACAATTCCAATTGCTAATGAGATGGTATATATTAAAAATATCATCTTGACTAATTGGAAAGTAGTGTTGGGTAATACAGAGTTGAGTAGAATTATTGGTGATTTGCCCATTTTCACCTATAAAAGGGTTGTCAATATTAAGACCATTTTGGAGAGGGGTGCACTGTATAGGAATGAAGAGGGAGAAACTATTTTCAATGTCGGTACTTTTCCTTGTGGGACATGCAAACAATGTAGATATATTACTGGGACTTCATCAGTAATATTTAAACACATGAATAAAGTTGTCTCAGGCAAGAGACATTACACATGTAAGACAACTAATGTGGTTTATTCAGCTGTGTGTAATTCTTGCGAACATTTTTATATAGGGAAGACGATTAGAGCATTGAATAAATGCCTATATGAGCACATTTTGGCTATATGTAAAAAAGAAATTTCTAATGCATTGGCAAAACATTCTGTGACATGTCGTAGTTTCAAAAAGTTTTCCTTTTTTATACTAGAGAGAGTCAATAATGACATTCTCAGTGGAGATTTCAAAGTTCTTTTAGAATGTAAGGAAATTTTATGGCAAATTTTGTTAAATGCAGACCAGCTTCCTGGATTAAACGACATGATAAATATAAAGTGCTTTTTACAAGCACAAAGTTTATAAAGGAACAAATTTCATTTATTTGTCATTTTAAAATGATTTGTGATTTAAAATGTTTTGTAAATTATGACACAAGTATGGAGTGTATAATATATCTTATTGGTTAATTTAGTAACATGTGATATGGTTGTTAGCTATTTAAATTATGTAATTAGTATGGGTGTTGTTTCTGATGAAGTTCATATTTTATTAAATTGGACGAAAGCGCTAAGAAGGTTGTGGCATCTGTTTCTCCTATCTACTGACAGTGCTTTTATATAATGTCAACATTTATTGTCTATTTCCACTCCTAACAATTTGGTGTGTTCTGTTGGGTGTATAGTGGTGTTGTCTTTTGCTGTGATGTTAAAGTGAGAGTTGTTTTGAGTATGTTTGGTGGGTTGGAAGATGAGTAGTTTAGTTTTGTTTGGGTTGAGTATTAATGGGCATCGGATAACCAAGTTTCAACAGAGGAAAAGGCTTCCTGTGTAACTTTTTGCAGTTTGGGTAGGGACTGGACTGGGCTGAGCAGATGATGGCTGAGTCATCTGCATATTGTATGTGTGCGCCATGTTTGGTGGCAGAGGCTAGATTATTGGTGAAAATGGAGAAGTGTAGGGGTCCAACGATGGATTCTTGGGGAACCCCTAGCAGGTAGTTGGGAAGATATGTCATTCTGCCATACAACAGATTGTTGGCAGTCAGACAGGTAACTCTGAAACCAGTTGGTGACTGAGAGAAGGATAAGTTACTGAGGACAGAGATGAGCTGTTTGTGTGGGATCATGCCAAATACTTTAGATAGGTCTAAGAAAGTAGCAAAGGAGAGATAACCATTGTTTTTATGCTGAAGGATAGTGTTAGTAAAGGAGACTAAGGCAGTTGTGGTGCTATGGTTTGGTCGGAAACCATGCTGAGTATTGGAAAGGAGGTTGTTAGTAAGGAGGTAGTCTGAGACCTGGGAGTGAATGCATCTCTCTAGTACTTTGGAGAATGGAGAGAGAATAGCTATGGGGCGGTAATTGGTTAGTTCTGTGGAGGGGCTGCCTTTGTGGAGGGGAATTATATGTGATACTTTCCATAGTGTGGGAACGTAACTTTCTGACAGAGATCGGTTAATCAAGATGGATACTGGGTAGGCCAGAACATCAGTTGCGATTTGTAGGTATTCACTTGGGAGGTTGTCTGCTACTAATGTGGTAGGCTTAAGTTTAGTTAAGAGTTTTTTTTATGTTGGAGGTAGGAACAGGAGAAAAAGAGAAGACAGTGGGGAGATTACTAGTTGAAGGTGTGGGTTGGAGGGGAGGGGGGGTTGTGTTGTCTAGCTAGTGATAGTATGGTTTGTGTGAAGTGTGTGTTGAATGAGGTAGCAATATTTTTGGAGGAGTGAGGTATGTTAGGAGGAGGGGTACTGACTTTACCTGAGGACCAGAATTGTTTGGGGTTGTGTTGGGAGGAGTCAAGGGCAGACTGGTAGTATTGGAATTTGTCCTGTTTTATTAGCTTTCTGACTCTATTGCGTAGATCTAGAAATTTCTGTCTAGTTGAGGGGGTTTTGGTTTTGCGCCAGTGCTCCCAGGCTTTATCCCTGTTTTTCATTTCTGACTTAGTGGTTTTCTGTAGCCATGGGGAGGGTTGTGCTTTGGTTCTGGAAAGTCTTATGAGGTTGTGGTAATTAAGGATGCTCAGGAAGGTAGTATTAAAAAATTCAACTACGTCATCAAGACTGAGGTACTTTAGAGGATGCCAGTTACATTCTTTGAGGGATGAGATGAATGCGAGTGGGTTAAAGTTTAGTTTTTTACGTATTTGACCGTAGATGACAGGTTAGCTTGGTATAGCTGTTTTTTTGAGTAGGAATGTTGGGGAGTGATCACTGAGGCTATCTGATAAGCAGCCTGTTATATATGACTGGGGGCTCTTACTGACTAGTATCCAATCCAGAGTAGTGTGCTTGTTGGAGTTTTTATTTATCCTGGTTGGCGACTGGACTAGTTGGGTGAAGCCATGAAGGTTTAGATGATGGGTTGGATGATTGCCAGTCAATACTGAAATCACCTAAAATTATAGTTTCTTGGGGGAGATGGGAAGACCAGCTGAGGAGGTTTTCTAGTGGAGGGATGTTTTGGCCAGGTGGGAAGTAGCATCCAATTATGTTGATGGTTTTAGTTTGGTTTATTTTGAGGTTGGTATATATTATTTCTTCATTACCTTTTGTGGAGCTGATGATTTTAAGATCTGGATGTTTAGATGCTGTTTAAATATTATACCTACACAGCCTCCTTTCTTGTTTAGCCGGTCTACTTTTAGTATGCCGTAACATGTAGGGAGGATTTGCTCACTAGTAATGTGAGGTTTTAGTCAGGTTTCTGTCAGGATGACTATATCTGGGGAGTGCAAGTCTATGGTGTCATGGAGTTCATGGACCTTGCTGGATATACTTCTAATATTTAGGCTTAGTAGAAGGAAGTCACTTGGCTTTCTACTGGCTGTGGTTTGGGAGAGGTTGTGGTTTCTAGTCTGATTATGATGAGTGGGGTTGGAGATGGTTGGGGTGGATGTCTCCACTTAGGGCTAGTTTGGATATGCATGAGGTTATTAGTTTTCGCAGTTTTTTAATGTGTTTATTAGGGAAACGTTATGATTGTGCTCTGTGGGTAATAGCTATGGTGGGAGGGTTACTATGTTAAGTTGTAGGGATGCTTTTTGTTTGAGTAATATAGTTGATAGAATATGTGGGGAGTGCATACAGATGGTTCATGAGTTGGTGGGAGGGGAGCTGAGTGAGGGTGAGACATGAGTGGTGGTGTTAGTATAGTACAGTGATAGTGGTTGAGTGGGGGAATGATGGAGTTTTGGTAGGATGTAACATATGCAAGGAGAGGGCATGCAGTGAGCATAGGTATGATATGCTTACACATGTTAGCTGAGGAGGAGTGATAGTAGCAGGAAGATGGAGGAGTTAGTGTTGGGTTTAGTGCCGTGGTTGGCTGTTGGAAAATGGGAGGGGTTTGCGTGTGCAATAACGGTAGGAACACTGGGGGCAGGAGGGAATTGGGGGCAGGGTGGGGAGCGAAGCGGGCAGAGACCCTGTTAGTTGCTCTTATGAGGGGGCTGGAAACAATAAGGTAACAGAGTAAACCGATAAAAGAACATATGATAGTGAATGTGGAGACTTAGGTAGGTACCCTGTATTTCCACGAACTATCAGTTAGCTGTGCCCCAGTTCAGGCAGTTTTAGTACATTTTATGGCAGGGCCGAGCATAACGTGCTCAAAGGGTGGTTGTAGTTTAAAAAATGGTGCCTGCCATATGTAATATTTATTAACTTTGGGATTGGCTTAAGGTAATAAACAGGGAAGGGGGAGAACAGGGGTGTGAGCAGGCAGTTATTTTGTACTGCTGCTAATGAGCCAAAGCAAAGACAAGTTTGTGTTTAAGAAACAATCAGAATTGACCAAGGACTGCTCTGATGCTGTAAGTCATTTCTTAAGCAGGTGGAAAAACAGGATAACCTTGTATCAGTGGGCTACTGTGGTCTCAATTTAAATTAACAAACACACAGTATTTGATCAGTTATGGATACTATTTGCTAACAGAAGGGAATAAAAGAGAAAATGGAAGATGAATGTGTGTGTATGTGTGTGTTGGGGGGGGGGGGGAGCTTACAAGCCAAAGCAGAGTGCTCTCTAGGGGATAATGAATATTGGCTCAAACAGGTAGACACATACTCAAAGTTAACTTTAGCTGTTTGTGTTTGCAGACAGTTCAGACCCAGACTGCACTTTTCTTATAACAATGTATCCACCGGTTGGATAAAAGATAAAGGTGGTACCACAGCTGAATACTTAGAGTGGTGTTAGGTTGGAGAGACACTGAGCTCCTCATGGGGCCTGTAGCAGAGTGGATTGTCAAATAAGTAGTGGTCCAAGAATGGATCCTTGGCAGACATCCATTCTTACTGGAAGGGGAGTAGATAGTGCAGAGTGCCATCTCACTGGCTGCAGTCTGTCAGTGAGGTAGCTAGAGAACCATGCAACTGTATCAGGGGAGAAGTTAAGGTCCGTTAGTTTGTTTAGTAGCAGATAGTGAGAGACAGTGTCAAAATCCTTTGAGAGGTCAAGAAATAGACAAGATATGAGTTTATGATCATATTTGGCTAGAGTAATAGTGTTGAGAATGGATAGTAGAGATGTGGTGGTACTATGCTTGGGTCGGAAACTATGCTGTGTAGGAGTGAGCAGTTTTTCCTGTATGAGATAATGGATAATTTGTGTATACACTTCTTGAGGACGTTAGAAAGAGGGGATAGGATAGCAATAGGTCTGAAATTAAAGATTTCTGAGGAGCTACCTCCTTTATGAATAGGAAGAATGCAGAACTATTTCCAGATTGATGGAACTTTAGATTCAGAGATGGAGCAATTTATTAGAATAGATGCAGGCAGAGCAAGGGAGTGAGCAGCAAGCTGGAGAAAATATGAAGGGGTATTGTCAGCAGATACAGAGCATGGTTTGAGCTTAGAGAGTAGAGTTTTGATATAGGTAGTGCGAACAGGTTTAAGAGAGAAGGTGTTTACTGAGTTAGTATTTGAAGAAGGTTCAGGGAAGTTAGTAGTATTGGTGTTTGAGGGGTTGGGGTGAAACAGTTTGGAAATTGATTCAATAAAATAGGTGTTGAAGGTGCTGGCAGTCTCTTCCGGTGACCTGTCTGGACATGGATTAGGTGAAGTTAGGTTGCCAGGATATAGTATTTGGTTTATAGCATTCCAGAATTTTTTTGGATCAGATTTTAATGTTGTTAGGGGATTATAGTAAAAATCTTTTTTTTCTTTGCTGATGAGTTTTTTTGTTTGATTTCTAAGTTCGTTATACCTTTGCAAGTCAGCTGGAAGTTTAGATTGTACCCATATTTTCCAAGCCCTATCTCTGGTTTTCATAAGGGTGTGATTGGTTTTAGATAGCCAGGGTGATATGTCTGCTTTAATCTGAACTTTTCTGGGTAGAGCTAGCGAATTTAGAATGCTTGGGAAGGTTGCTGGCTGATGAAAGTTGAAGGCTTTAACTGCATCGTTTAGTGGGAGCTGGATGAGGAAGTTCCGGTTAACTCTACAGAGGAGGGTTCTAAATGTATCAGGGTTAAAGTTAGAAAGTTTGCAGCAGGTGATAAGCCTGTGTGGTTTAGAAAAATGGGGAATATATCTGAGCACTTTTATTGGTTGTGTACAGTAGAGGCGTAATATTAAAATATTCTTGAAAGTGTCAACAGAAAATAAGGCAAGCACAGATCATTGAAGTACAAATGTGGTGCTTGCAAGACCTGTAAAAATAGAAATGATGGTACGAATGTCTTTATAGGAAGTTTTGAACGTACTATAGGATGCCGGGGCAGGTGCAACTGCAATACCACTATGGTGGTTTATTTAGCTACATGCTTATCATGCCCTGGTTTCTACGTAGGCAAGACCAAAAGAAGGCTACGGGATTACCGAGCACCTTAGAGACTTTAAAAATAAAAAAAATTAACAATGATTCCAAGATGGTGGTCGGCTAGTTGGCACCCTATCCACGAGCTCCTCCTGTTAATTTTTACTTAAAATAGCCTTAATTATTTCTAAATGGTAGTTACTGCTGTTCGCTAGTACGAGAGACTATTGCAACGTATCTGAAAAGAAGTTGGAAGGTTTTTTTCTGGTAAAAAAATGAAATTTTTCCATTTGATCCAGTTTCTGGGATAAAGAATACGAGTTTTCCAGGAGACCTGTGTGACAAGCTTGTGCCTGACAGGATTCGCGCTTCTATTAGTTGGCGCTTTTCACCAGTTTTCAGTCATGATAGAAAGTGCGGAAGTTATGGATGCTCAGAGTACCAAGGCAAAAATCTCTTCAATACTCTCTCCGGAGAAAGATAATACATGTAAAAGGTTGAGAACCTCGAAAACACTTTTGGGTAATAGCTCTACAAGTAATAAAACAAGTGCAAAAACTAAAACTGAACCTAACCTTCACATCGACGATCTCAAAGTAGCGCTTCAACCAATTCAGGATGCTATTCAGGTTATATCTGATCAAATGTCTGGTCTTACTAAATCGATTAATCAGTTAGTACAAAGAGTTGACACTTTAGAGCAAAATACACAAAAAAATGACTTTAAAATAAACCTAGTATCTGATGTCACAAAAAAAACCTCTGCGCTTATTGAGGAGTTACAATCTAAATTAACAGATCTTGAAGCGAGAAGCCGGCGCAATAACATTATTGTCAGGGGTTTACCTGAAACATATGATATTCAAAACCTTAATTTAGTTTGTGGTCAGATTTTCAGTGCACTTCTGGGTTTAAGTAATTCATCTGATAAATTGATAAATGAGAGGGCGCATAGAGCAGCTAGACGCAGGCAAGATTCACTAATGCCTCGCATCATCTATACAAAATTACTGAACTTTCAGGATGTTCAAAACATTCTAAATGCTGCCAAAAAGCAAAAAGTATTGATATGGAACAGTCATAAAATTACTTTTACCCAAGACTTGCCACACCAAATAAAATTGAATAGGCAGAAATTGGCTCCCTTCTGTGCTGATTTAATAAAACGAAATGTGAGATTTCAAATGAGGTACCCGAGTGTACTTTTATTTACTTACAAAGAGGTTAAATATTCAGCAAATTCTCCATCTGAAGCTAAAGATGCCTTTACTAGGGCATTTAACTTGTATCCAGTGACATAGAAGAGTATTCTTATGCAGGCGTATATTAATATGTCTTACTTTGGAGCAGTGAAGAAATATTGAATATTACAAGTGCAGATATATGTAAGCGCTTTGTTCCTTTAGCTCTTTTTTTTCTGCAGCATATATGGGTGTTCAAAGACTATTTCCAGTGTTTGTTGTGGCTGGCATGTATACGGAAAAAATAAGTAAGCTTTGCTGGTGAATTTCTGCTAGTTCTGGCGTGGCTTGAATTCTTTACTAAATGCCTAGTTTGTCTTATGGGATGAGAAGGTAGCTCGAGTGCCTTACAGATGACTGTATAACTATATGTTTCTTCAGGTGACATTGAGCGATGTGTTGTTCTGGAGTTTGGTGATGTAACTGGAGCCACAATTAGTGCTGGGCATTTTACTCCTGGCACCTTCTCTCTTTGTGGATCTGCTTGAGAATGCTGATCCTCGCTATAACTGAGGGAGGTGGAACTTTTGTTTATGGTACAGTCGTTGGTTTGCTGCCCGTTTCATTTACTGTGGTTTCCTGCAGTGACAATTAAATTGCATTTCTTTCCTTGTGTAAATATTTAGGTTACAGAGGTATAAGTTAGAATATACCAAATGTGTGATATAACTTTGTCTGCATTAATGGATGATATGGTGGGTTGTTCTCCACGATCCATTAATGATACAAGTGTTTATTCCCATCATCTTCGAGAGAGCTTCGCAATATTAGTTCATCATGCACGTACATTACGTGCAGCTGTATCTACCTGTGGATTTTTTGTCTTGGTTTTTACTATTACTTTCTAATTTGTGCTAAAAAATAAATCTCTCATGTTTTTGATCATATTATATATATATTATACAAATGATTATACTATACTAATAATATCTGGGGTTTCAAATATAAAAATATATACAAACAGACTTTATTTAGTTAATTTTATTTCCCTCTTTATATGGCTATTATCAATGGTTTTAGATATGAACTTGTGGGTGTGTTGTTTATGGGTTCTAACATAGCCTGGTCTTGGAAACAATGTGGATTGTATATATGTATATACTGTTGTAGTTTTAGTTTTTTGGTTAATTTTTATTTTGTTCTTAATTATTATAACAAGAGTTACTATGCTAACCTAACAAAAAGTTTACAGTTGAACTATATATTATTTCCTTCCATTAGTATTGTGGGGTGGGTGGGCACCGGGGATTTGTGGAAGGATTTTTACTGCTGTCGTGTTCTTCTTCCTTTTTTGCCTTTTTCTTTTTTTTATTACTGTCATTTTATAATTATAGATAAAGGGCAGAATGGAAATTATAGGAGTAGACTGAAAATAAAACCCTATGCGTTTTTTACAAAAAAAAGTAAGCGCCTTTGGTTTTCGCAAGTTCACCTTCCTTATTTAAGTTTACTATCTTCAATATAATATCCGTGACATCATTTTTTTTTTCTATTATATATAACAAATTTAAGCTAGTTCTATTTACATTTACTGTATTATGACTTTATGTACAGATTCATGGAACGTTAGAGGTCTACAAAACAAGTCTAAAAGGGCGCTTCTCTGTCACTTGATTTTTAAATCACATGCAAATATATGTTTCCTTCAAAAAACACACATGTATGATAAAGATTGGGCAAGAGAAAGAGAAAAGAACTGGGTAAAATCCATTATTTCTTCAGGTAATAGTTCTAATGCTAGAGGAGTAGTGACAATTATCAAGAAATCTTTTCAAGGTACCATACTAAATATAGGGTCTGATATAAATGGTAGATGGTGTTTTTTTTCTTCTCAATTTCCTAATATTAATAAACCTATCCTATATTTTAATCTATATGGCCCGTGCTCTCAACAATATATTTTTGTTACAGAAATTCATAATATTTTAGCAACCTTTAAAGATCATTATATTATCACTGGTGGTGATTGGAATGCTGTTATTGACCCTATTGCAGATCGTTCTAATAAATCTCCTCATTATTGTTATAATATCCAATCCTCCTCTGCCTTGGAAGATTCAATGTATGATCTTAACCTTACTGACCCCGTTTCCTTGAAAGACCAAATAACTAAAGATGAGTTATATACTTACTACTCAAAATGTTTCAAATATTGGTCAAGATTGGATTTTTTTTAATCTTGGAATCTCTCACACACTTTGATATTGTTCTTTCCTTGGAACCGAGATCTCTATCGGATCATTCTAAGATTTCAATAAAGATTAACCCTATCCAGAAAAGAACTTTCCCATCGAATTATAATAATTGGACACTTAATAACAATTTACTTCGTAATAAAGATATATCTCAAGAAATAACTGAAACACTATCTAATCTTACCTTTAATCTTGAACTTTCTGATATACCTTTAGACATACAATGGGCAGCTTGTAAAGCTTATATTAGAGGTATTTTGATTAATAAAGCCTCTTTTCTTAAAAAAAATATAAAAGCAAAGAAATAGAACTTACAAATAAACTTCTTGAATTAGAAAAACAACAAAAAATTAACGTAGACCCCAGTAGAGACAATTTAATAATTGAATTACAAACCCAATTACTTCAATTACACAAACAGAATCTAACCATTTTTGAACAAAGGATGATTGCGATCTACTCTGAATGGGCACAAACCCCATCTAAATTCCTTGCTAAATTAATTCGAAACAACCAAGAACCTCCTAAAATATCTCGTTTACACTTTAATAACAAGATTTATAACTCTGATCAAGAAATAATACAACTCTTTTCTAACCTTTTCTCTGACATATACTCCAAGGATAATAAGGGTAGTACTACGCATAAAAATGTGATTGATTTTCTCAATTCTATTAAATTCCCCTCCATAAACAAAAATCAATGCGAATTGCTTTCAGCTCCCATAAGCTTACAAGAAATTCAAGAAGCTATTTTGAATCTCAAGATAGGTAAATCCCCTAGTCCGGATGGATTCACAGCTCAATTCTTTAAAACTTATAACTTATTGATTTCCTCTATCTTGTTAAAAGTATATAACTATGTAATAAAACATGGTATTTCAGACCTTCATTGGAATACTTCGAAAACTATTTTAATTTTAAAAAATCAAAAGGACAAATCAGATCCACAGAACTATCGACCCATTTCTTTGATTAATGTTGATATAAAGATTTTAGCTTCACTTTTAGCTAATAGACTTAGAAAAATTCTTCCTTCTATAATATCCATGGAACAATCAGGCTTTATGTCAGGTAGACACACTTGGGATAATACCTTAACCTTAGATTCTTTAATACATATTTTGAAAAAAGATAAAAATCCAATTTATGCTTTAACACTAGATGCGGCAAAAGCCTTTGACAGGGTTTACTGGAGGTTTCTTTTTCATTCCTTATCATTTTTTAATACTCCCTCTTCTTTCATAGACATGATTAAGGTTTTATATAATAGTCCCTCGACTTGCTTATGGATAAACAAAATTCTTTCAGAACCTCTACGAATAACTAATGGCACTAAGCAGGGATGTCCGTTATCCCCTTTCCTTTTCAATATATTCATTGAACCCCTATTTCTTTATATAAAATCAAATACTTTTCATGCGATTCCCAAAGCAATGAATACTAAGGTTCCTCTATCAGCCTTTGCTGATGATGTAATCATTTATTTTCAACTTCCGAACACTGATCTTCATAAGATTGAATCTTTCATTAAGGCTTTCTCAAAGGCTTCAGATTATCAGGTAAACTTTCAGAAATCTCATATCTTTCCTATAAATCCTCAGGGTTATAATCCAAATTATTTTCCTGTATCTCCTTTTAAAACTACTTTGGATATTAAATATTTAGGGATTTTTTTTATCATAATTATTCATCTACATTTCAAAATAATCTTCTCAGATCCTGGTCCAAAATATCTCTTGATATTCTTAGATGGGAGAAGCTGAAATTATCTCTCTTATCTAAAGCTGCTATAATAAAAATGAATATTCTTCCTAGAATCCTTTTTCAATTCAACTCTGTAGATCAGATAGTACCAAAGTCTTTTCTGACTAAGATAAGTAGGGAGTTAGCTAAATTCATCTGGTATCCCAAAGCTGTGAGAATTGCATATAATAAATTAACTATTCCAAAATCTGTAGGGGGGTTGGGGCTTCCAAATTTTCATTTATACTACTCAATAATCTCGGCAAATAGATTATTATATATTTCCAAACTTAAACTAGTAGAATATAACTCTTATCCTATCTGGTCTAAAATATGGTTTCAACACATTTTGAGTCTGAAATTAAATCCAGAGGCCCTCCCCTTTCTCTCACAAGATTCCTTAAAAAATGTCAAACTCTTAAATAATTTAAAACATAAGGTCATTATTTTTCAAAATTTATTGAAACACATCAATCTTGATAAAACCTTACCCTTACTTCAACCCCTACATCTAAATGCCAATATTAGAATTAATAATCTTCCTATTAATCTTTCTAATTTCCCGTTAATTAAAAATTTAGTGGTGTGGGATATACTCAAACACAATAATGAATCATTATTTAATTTATGTAAAATATTGAAAATAAATAAAAAATACTTATCAATAATCAGGCAATTGCGGGACATTGTTAATTATAAATTCATACATCTTCTTGATAATGGACAAAATATTTCCTTATTAGAATCTGTATTGCATAATCTTATTCTGCCCAAGAAAATGCTTTCTAATTCATATAAACTTACATCATCCATGCTTAATAGTAGCTCATGTCTTTTTTCAAATTATTGGGACAATTATTACCCTCTTTTTTCACATAATTTAAAACTCTTGTCCATAAAGAACACTATTAATTTTTCCCCCTTTAAAAATCTTTTTTACACACAGTTAATGATTAATAATAATACTTACTTTACTATGGCTAAATTAGCGAAAATTTACTCCATAAGTCTCCTGCTTGTCCCTGTTGCTCAGCGCCCTATGCTGATTTATTTCATATTTTTTGGTCTTGCTATCACACTCAAACTTTGGACATCTTTAAAGGTCCATCTCCAGAAAATGGGTCATCACAAATCTACACTTTTTTGGGAACTAGCCATTCTTCACATACCTATGTGTACTCTTTCTATACTTGATACTCATGTTTTGGTTTTTTTATGTTCACTCATGAAATTATACATTTCAAAAAATTGGTTGGACCGCACTAAGCTTAGATGGAACAATTTTAAGTCAATGGTACTTACTTATATGGCTGCACAGAAATTCATTAGTAAGAGTCCAAAGAAAAATGCCCTATATCTAAAAATTTGTTCTAAAGTTAATACCCTTCTCTTTATTTCTACTTGAGTTAATCCAGTGTTTTTGTAATCTTTTTGTATATTTAGTACTGTTTATTTAATGCAATATTATTTTTCTTTCATCGACAGCTTGTTGGGTTAGTAGTTAACAATTTTTTGTGAACTATATATGTATACTGTGTATTTTTTTTACCCTGTTATAAATTGTTTGTTTTTTTTTTTTTTTTTTTTTTTGTTGTTGTATTAAAAGAAAATTGCCATTAAAAATTTTTTTGAAAAAAAAAAAAAAAAAAAATTAACAATGCTTTATATGTTCACACTCTAGAATGTCCCAATTATAAGAGATTTTTATTCTTTGTCATTGACAGAGTGGAGAGTGACTCTAGAGGTGGGGATGATGAATTAGAAGATAGAGAAACTAAATGGCAACTGAGATTAGATGCTTGTTGCAAGCCAGGCTTACATGATTATTGTTCAATAGCTCCTTTTTTGAAGCAAAGGGCAGTAGAGGTTTAATTTTAAGTGTACTGTGAAAACACTTATCTGACTGCAACTAACAGATCAACTATGTTTTGCATTTTTAAGTTTATTTTTTAACTGTTTTATGCTATTATGTTCATTATTAGTATTAACACTAATATTTTTATCTTAAATGTACCAATTACTGTAATTTACAGCATGTTATTCTGTATATGACATATTCGGGGGAAGTATACCTTTAAGTTTAGTCAGGGTAATTTCATTGATACAAGCAAGATCATGAATAATTGCTTAAGTAATTAGAGCATATAAAGGAAGTTACGTCATAACTGAGTGTCTCTGATGAAGCCAGTTCATGTTTCTTGGCGAAAGCACTTAGTTGTTTTTACTTTGACAGTGTTTAATGTTAAATAAACTTGTGTTTCACGCAGACATGAGAGTATATTTTCCAGTAGGGGAATGTTGTCCCCTGGTGGAATATAGATGGCTACTACTGTAATGGTAGTATAGTCACTGAGTTTAAGTTTTGCTGTCAGTACTTTAGCAGGTGTAAATGGGGGAATTGGTTGCTTAGGATGGGAGAGAGTGAGGTTATTTGAGTAAACTATGGGAACTCCGCTACCTTCTTTGTTTAAGCGGTCTAGGTGAAGTATACTGTATCGGGGGGTGGACTGTCTTTATTTAGATTTTGGGGTTTAAGCCAAGTTTCAGTTACAGAGATAACATCCGTGGTATGATGAGATACACATGCATGAAACTGGCTTACTTTGTTAAGGATACTTCGAGTATTGACAGAATAAAAAGAAATTTGTTTATTCATTGTGGATGATTGGCTAGGATTGAGAGAGGTATTTAGTAGGGTGGTAGAGTTACTAGTAGGACCTGGATTTGGATGTATGTCACCTGATAGGAGCAGGGTCCTTGGGAAATAGTGAGGTTTCATTTTTAGTGGGTAGGTGTTAAAGTATTTTGCCCTGTTTTTAGATGTAAGCGGGTGGGAGAGAGGAATTTTTATTTTAGGGAATTGGGTATTCATAGGAAAGATAGCTGCAGAGATAGCTATGGGTTGCTGAGGGTAAGAGAAGATATGTGAGTGAGGGTTGGTGAGGACTTTATGAACAGGGGTTAAGAGTGTGAGAGATGATATGAACAGGGGTTAAGAGTGTGAGAGATGATGTGATAGTGAGCATACCTCTTAACCTGGAAACATCAAAAATCTGGACAAGGCCCATGAAAAATAGGTACAAATCTGTACGCTGATTAACATACAATTTGCATACATAATTATGTAACCCCGCCCACTCTGATGGAATTGTGGGATTGAGGGATGCCAAGTTTCAAACACAAACTGAAGAATAGACAACCAAAATATGGCACCAGAGTGCCACTGCTCTGGGGGGAACAAAAGCCGAAAAACCAGGGACACATTTTAAACATTGCTTGTATAATTTTGAAAAGTTGCTAGAATAAAACGTTGTGTTACCTCCACGTGTTTCACTGCCAAGTCTTGAACCCAGGTCCCAGGACCCTGTGCACTACAATCAGAGCAACATACCACTATGTTAAATCAGCAGTTTCCTGAACAGTAGAAGACTGAAACTTAAATGGCTATCATTTAGTGAATTCAGTTCTCACCATAGCTCTTAACCTCTTAGCACAAAAAACCTGGACAAAGCCAATAATGGGGAATACTGACCCAAAAATAGGGACAAATTTCAAATAGTGATGTTATAAACTTAGAAAATTGCTAGAATAAAAGGTTTTGTGTTACATGTATTTTCTGAAGAATATGAAGACTGAAATTCAAATGCCTGTTATTATTTAGTGAATTCAATCTTTCACAGACTTGCCACAAAAATCCACCACAGGTTTTATGAGGAAGAGAACAAAAATATGAGGCATAAATCTGTAAAATTTTCAGAAGTGGTGGTGGGTAGGGACTTTAGGCTCTTATTACCTGTACCCAAGATACAAGGTTTAAGCCTGAGTATCTCCTCTAACCACCAGGTATATTCACAGAATGAAAACTGCAGCATGAAATGCATTCTAGTAAAACAACCATGAAATACACCCACTAAAAGCATAATAAATGAATTGGCAGCAAACAGAATGAAAACGGCAGCATGAAATGCATTCTAATAAAACGACCATGAAATGCACACACTCTAAAAGCATAATAAATTAATCGGCAGGCTAATACTGTTTTGAATTTATATTACATACAAAACACAGATTAGAACTTATTGCAGCTAGTCAAACATAGCAATGCAAAACAAATCAATGAGTTTTACCATATAAAGGAAATAGCATTAACGACATCCCAAAAGCTTACAGCATTATTATTTACAGCAAATATTTAGAATACTTCTGAAAATTTTATGACAAAAGCCAACTTAGATCATAATCATTCTAAAGACACTGGAAAATTGAGTTTGATGCAATATGGCTAAAACAGTAACTACATGAGGTTACATAACTTCTTCCACATCTGAAACTATGGCTTGGAACTGTATAGCCATCTACATCTGTGTACATACGAAAATCTTTATTTAGGGGGGTTTGGTTCAGTTAATTTGTCTAATTACAAGATAAATAAATATTAAAAAAGTATGTTTGGCTACAACTTCTTTACAAATGCAGCCTAGGAAATTATAATCAATATAATCCAGAAGATGGGAGAACACAGCACACAGACAAATATAGTAAAACATTCAACAGCAAAAGTCTAGTATCTTTGGAAACTCATTACAGCAGATGGGTCACACAATATTGACTTTTTCAAAGAAATGAGTGTGGCAGAAGGGAAAAACATTCAGGAGAAACTAAGGGTGAGCAGTTGCTACTGTTGTGAGGAATACTATCATACAAAACTATGTGCTAGCCTGATGAGGAGTTTTAGACAGTTTTAATCAGTTGGGCAGAATTCCATGCAGCCTCTCATGTCTGGTAGGATGTAGGGTGGTGGCTAATAACAGTCTGCTTTCTCATACTATTCCTTCAGTGTAATCCTTAGTTTGCATTACAAAATGTTGTTGCTTTTCCTAATAAGTATTGCATTGCAACAATCACCATAGTCTGATCTTTGTGGCCAATGATGGCATCTCTTAGACTTGTCACAACAAAAGGCAATGCAGAAAAGTATCTACCAATGAAGCAGCCAACAAAATGAAAAGGATCTGCTTCAGTCGAGGAACTCAACTTAGATTACAGGGACAGTGCCCAGACAGAGGCAAACATTTGCTAGAGAACTCAGATCATGTTTAACACACTGATAATTTGTTTTACCTGCTTAACTGCTTGCCTATATTTCACCTCGGCTGTCCCTCATCTTTCGTAGGTCAATAGTTAAATCAAAGTGCGCATAATAACAGGCAAGAGAGGTCAACAACTTCAGTACAAAAGACTCTGCATTTACTAGAAGCTTTCTTGTCACATGCTGGGAATACTACCTGACTTAATAAACTGATCAGTCTGAAATCCGACTAAACAAGTTATGGCACCACAGACATCAAGTAGAAAAACTACATTATTTATATCCCAGCTCTTAGTTCCTACCTCTGCATGCAGCTTCGTCCATGCCTCCAGTAGGTGCGCACACACTTCCTTCCTTCTCTTAATGGCAGACACATAGATCCACACTAAAACCAAATCTCGATTCCAGCTAAGGATTTGGAAAGAGCTGCGCAGACGGAAATACATGCATGTTGAGCTCCAGCTCAATTCAGCCTTCCGACAGGCTGTTTCTGTTTCACGGATTTGACGTCATTGCGCACGCGATGACGTCAGCTCAAAAGCCGGGAAATAAAATAAAATTTAAAATAAAGAACAGGGAAATCGGAATATTAAGGGGTGCCACTCGGGAATCGTGGCACCCCATTATTTGGACCCCAAAACTTGGCAAAAAACAAACAATTCGGTACGGTTGGGAGGTATGACAGTGAGTAGGAGTAGCAGTGGAAGCAGGAGTAGGGCAGAAATGACTGAGACAGGCATCTTTGAAAAGGGAAGAGGTATTACAGTTGGGAGAAAGTAGCCAGATGTGAGAAGTGTGACAGGGTTGAGAGTTTGGGAAAGGTTAATAGATAATAGTGGGATGAGACATCATTGGAACAGGAGTGTAGTAGAAATAAGCTGCTATGAACTAAGGTATATTAAGAGTAGGCTGTGGGAGTTTGCTTTGGTACAGGAAGGGGAGGGGTTTGAGGGTGGAAGGAAACAGGTGATTAGGTATAAAGGAAATGATATGGGGGTGGGAGGTGAGCAAAGTGTGCCTGAGCGCAGCGAGGGCAAACGGAGTGGGGCTACACCTCAAATGAAGGATTGAGCTAAAACAATCAGTAAGAAAGAAACAGATTGAGGGAAATTTTGTTAATCAAGATAAAGGAGGACAAGCAGTAGACATTTATTTTTTTAACTTTTCTTTTAGCTGGGGGTCTTTTGGATTAGTGGGAAGGGGATGAAGAAGCAGGGGGTATGCCAGATAATATTCTTACTTATTTAAAAGAGATATGTAGATTGCTGTTTGGAGCTGGGTTCGTTCTTGGTAACGGCTAGGTCAGGAACAATCACTGGCTTTGTTTGCAGCTATATTCTGAGTGGTTAAAGGGAAAAGTCTAGGAGGAAAGGAAAAAAAAAACAAGATAAAAGAATAATTATAAGGGAATACAGTAAGGGAATTAAACCGTCAGACAGTATTCCAAAGCATTTGGTAAAATACAAAAAAAGAAAAACAAACGGCAGTTTACACTTAAAGATAGTACAGCAACTATATTAAGTTAGAGATACTGGGCGTGTTTTTGTAGTGTGGGCAGATTTAAAAAGACTTTAAACTACAGACTGTAAGAGTGTCAGGACAGCTTATAGCACAGTTGATCTCTGCAGACCCTATTAGAAACACCTAGTTTTACTTAGCGTTTAACATTCTAAAGACATACAAGCTTAAGTAAAGAACTAGTGCAGCTGCTAGCCACTTGGTTCATAGGCTCATAGATTAGTACTAGGCTAACTGCCCTTGTGAAACATTTTAAGCATAAACCCTGCACCTTGTGTTTGTACGGCCAATACCTTAACCATTAGGCCACCCTCCCAACAGTGTAACAGTATTAGAGAAAAGAGTAACGACCAGCATTCATAAATAATTTACAATGTAATTATCGCTAGCAACTTCTTTTTAGTGGCAGCAGGACATGAAAGCAACATGCAACAGTAACTATTTCAAGGATTACAGTATATTACACTATGCAGCGTGGCAAGATAGCACAAGCAGCAAATATCAACCTAATTTAGGTTCTAATCATCTGTGCTTCCAGTTCAATTATTACAAAACAGTTAATTATAGAAAAAAAACACTTCCATTTAGAAATATACAGTATGTATAGAGAAAGATACTGCATTTTCGCAGTTGTTTTATTCAGCTTATCTGGTGAGCACGCTCACAGAAGCAGCAGGGGGAGGCCGAGTAGGTAGAGTGGAGTTGTTTAAAAAATGACGCCCAGGGTTCTAGGGGACTACTATAGACTTAGTCCAGATGTGAGGTAATGAGTTGGGGTGGGTGGGCTACACCTTAAATGAAGGATTCAGCAAAAACAATCAGTAAGTAAGAAACAGATTGAGGGAAACTTTGTTAATCAAGATAAAGGAGGACAAGCACTAGACATTTCTCTTTTTAACTATTCTTTCAGCTGGGGGTCTTTTGGATTAATGCAAAGGGGTTGAAGCAGTACGGGGTATGCCAGATAACATTCTTATTTATTTAAACGAGCAATTTTAGAGGCATGGATGGGGAGGGTGGATAAGGATCAAGTCAGGAAGGGGAAATGGCAGGGCATTCGTGACAGTGTGTTCACTTTGGCTATTTAGTTTTACAAGGCCTTTAAATTTAGCTAATCTGTTTAAATTTTCCAATTACTGTGGCAGTTAGTTACATTACATACTTTGTTTAATATCTTATTGAAGCTGTATGTAGATTGCCATTTGGAGCTGTGTTCATTCTTGGTAATGGCTAGGTGAGGAACAATCACTGGCTTTGTTTGCAGCTAAATTCTGAGTGGTTATGGGGGAAAGTTTTGTCTTATATCTTATTGAAGCCTAGGTCAGGAACAATCACTGGCTTTGTTTGCAGCTATATTCTGAGTGGTTATGGGGAAACTTTTGTGTAATATCTTATTGAAGCTGTATGTAGATTGTCATTTGGAGCTGGGTGCGTTCTTGGTAACGGTTAGGTCAGGAACAATCACTGGCTTTGTATGTAGCTATATTCTGAGTGGTTATCGGGGAAAGTATTGTTTTAAGGAACATTTTGGAGAGGAGTAAGTAATAAATTATGCTTGGGATACAGAAAGGGCTACCACTAATAGTAAGCCCTACTATGGTCGGTTTCAAGCTGATGGGTAGCCCTTTCTGATTCAGAGACAGGCCCACATCAGTGATTCTATACAGACTGTGGAATCACTGCGGTGGGTTGTCTCCACAGTTGTGCTCATTGTTAATGAGGCATTCAGGGGGAGAAGCCCGACGCCTACTCTAATTAGAGATGTGCTCTCCCCTGGAAATGCCTGTGTAAATTAGCATGGCCAACCAGTTTAATGAACATGGTAAAATATCTGTGTGTGTGATACCCTATCTTATTCAATGAAGATGTCACCCAAAAGGAAAGGTCAGTTAACTGTGGGAAAGTAGTGGTGGGGTGTGTGTTTGTGATTGTGTGGTTGTGTCACGCCTACGTACATGACTATGGGGGTATGAATGGACTCAGGTGAGAATGTGTGTGTATTACTGGGGTAGTCACAGTAAGGGGATAGTTAGGGGATTGTGAGAGTAAGATTGTGTTTGATGAATGGGTGAATCTGTCCATGAGAGTGATCTGGTGGGGAGGTATGTCTCATGTATGCAGTGTGCATTAGGAGACGTGGCTGTCATACCTCTCAACTCTTGTAGACTAATGAGCTACAAGAAAACTGGGGTAAGGTACATTACACGCCATGGTCAAATATTAATGCAAGTCTGTAATACTGGGCGGGGGGGCACCCTTGACACTTTTTAACTATTAATACAAGCTAAGTAAAAAGTTAGCAGGCCAACAGATTTTTTTGCATCACAAAGCACTTTCAGAAAAAATAGAAGTACAAATCTATAAGGTCTGGCATTACTGTCACAGACTCTCCCAAAAATACAAAACCCTCCAAAAAGGCATAATACAAACCAATAACTGGTGCCAAAGGTGCAGTCTAAAACTCATTGCAAAGAAATGCATAATAATATCCTTTGGGAAGATGTCTATGGGTGTACATTCATAATACACCCCTAAGAGCAGAGCTAATGGTCATGGATTTGGGAACATATGTAAACAGTAACCTGGCATTTGACCATCATGTGTCTATGGAAAAATCATTCCATGTTGCACAACTTATAAACAAGGGTATGGTACTGAGGTCCAAGGATGCAATTTCTCCACTGTTCTTGGCCTTTATCAGAAGAATCATTAAATGCAATGCCTCCTTCAGTATGTACCTGACCTGACTTATGCAACAGCAGACATGTTCACAGAGGTTACTCACAAAATGAATATAGGGACCTCCCCGGTCACCAAACTGGAATAAATAATAATATAAATAATTACCTATGACCCTAGGCAACCGGCAGAGATTTACGAAGGATAAGGAATTTATAAAAGGCAAACTTGGGGACATTTTGTACAATTGGGATTAAGAGGTGTGTGTGTGTGTGTGACTGAATCCGGGAGGTATCTGTGCCAATGTGATGCATGGACTACCAGTGATGTTTACTGCAGGAAAGGTCCTATTAGGACTAGCAGTAACACTGTGAGATTCAGAGACATGCAGTTTAGGCAATAATGAAGTCTTTCATCATTGCAGCTAACATGTCTCTGAAATACATTTCCTGCAATTGCAGAAACTGCTTACTTTTGGATATAGCAGTTTCCACTCAGGGAAAGGTTCCACTATGAATGGACAAATTCCAACTTGCCGAGAATATGAATCCCTGAATTGGTATTCCCCAATCAAATTGGAGGAAAAAGCACTTTTTAAGTGTTTTTTTTTTTTTTTTTGGGGCAGTGGACAAGCACTCCCCACAAATTTACATATACTAACTCCATGGTTGCACCAACTCAAAGAAGGGAGAAATTACACCAGAAAAGGCCATCACTGCTGGTACAACTCACTGACAGAGATTTCCTTTGGAGGAGCTCTGATCCTCGATGGGTTGAATTTCATGCAAATGATGTTCAATACATCCTTGTCCACCCGTATGTTAACCTCAGGGAAATCTTTCTGAAGCCTTACAAACAATTATTTTTCATACAGAACAGGAAGAATACAAAATATTATTAGTTTTGTGAATTATTTTTTCAGAACTATTTTGTAACAGTTTTGAATAAAGAATTTTTGGGTCATAAGGCTCTGTTCTTTAAAGTTAAGCATCTGATTTACCAAGATTTTATTATGATACATTTGAAGATAGAAAACTTGGGTAACTGTTGATTTGTACTGCAAGAAAACCTGTACAGAATACAGTATTCAGTGTCAAAAAGTTAGAAGAGATTTTAAAGACGATATTAGGAAAAAAAATATATACACACACACACACACACACACACACACACACACACACACACACACACACACACACAAGAAGGAAAAGTAGAAGTGGTGTTTTTTCTGGACAAGATAATCCCTATACAAGGACTTTTGAAAAAAATGAAGATATGATTAATAAAACAGAGGTGCAAAAAGAAGAAACAAAAAAAGAGTAGTCCCACTGTAAAACAAAAAAATTCAAGAGATTAAATGATGTGATGGATTATGGAATCTTTAATGAACCTAGAGGGAAAGGTAGTTTATGAACATGATTATGTTAGCTGTAGGGAATTATTTGGAGCAGTTTTATTTTTATTTTATTTATTTATTTTACATTTTGTTACCGGGAAAATCCGACTGGACAAAAGTCATTTTTCCGCGGAGGCTCGAGGAGAAAAGCTCCACATATAACAAACATTAACAATTATAAAATCATGACAATGAACACTAAACATTTTTTCATCTATGAAATTGAAGATAAGAACACAAGACTGTACATCAATCAGGAGAAGTGTCCACATATAACATAGATTAACATGTACAGCTTCATAAGAACAGAAAAGCGCTATGCATTTAAATTAAGGCTAAGATTACAATACTAACAGTTACATTTCAACCAAAATCAATGAAACTCTACTCTGTTTATCCAAAAATAACATTCCATATGTTGTGGTCATGACACAAATAAAGGAATACACAAATCTCTGTACTTGGAAGAGGTATTAGGTGATAAGAGTAGGAGAGAAGTATGAGGAAAGAGACTAGCAAGATAGAGAGAAGTCAATAGTCGGAGAGTGAGGGAGGAAGATTAATCCTGGTTGAGCAGATGGAGTTGGAAATAGACTAGCCTGGGGAGTCACAGTTGCAAATCCAGTTTGCTTGAAGGTGTGTATTTAGAGATTTTTTTAAACTGAGCCACAGATGATGTGGCTGTTGTATTAGTGGGCAAGGTGTTCCACTTTTTTGCTATACCATTTGAATACAGGGAGGCTCCTGCAGAGTTGTTGGCTTTTGTGATGAAGTAGAGTCTTATTGTTGGAGCTCAGGACCCTAGTACTGGAATAGGAATGTATTAGATTTTGTAGTGCAAGGGTTTTATCTGGGTAGTACAGCATCTTATAGGTTAGTAAGAGTTGGTTGTAAAGGAGAAGATAGGGAAGTTCGAGACAGTTGATTTGTTTAAGGGCTGAGCAGTGATGTGTTTGATGTGGGCTACTGGTGGTGAATTTTGCTATTTTGTTATAGCAGGCACCAAGTTTAGTTAAATCAGATGTTCTAAGATTTGTGAGGATAGGGGAGGCATATAGAAGAGAAGAGATGAGATGCGTTTGTGCTATTTTAGTCCTGGTGTTGTTTGTGAGGAAATGTTTATTTTTGTATAGTGCTCCCAATTTTTTATAAACTTTCTTTATGATGAGTAAAATGCGGACATCAAATTTAATGTTGCAGTCTATTTCTACCCCTAGATGTTTGGTGTTGCTGTTTGGAAAAAGTAGGATAGTGTAACAGAGGAGGTGTTTGACGAAATAGGTCAAAGAGGCAAGGGTAGCTGTTGTGGATAGAAAAATGCAGTTACAATAGTAAAAGAGGTACTGAAGAAGTTTTTTTCTATATGGGACTTCAGGGTGGGGAAGTATGATTTATAACTTTTTAAAATAAGACTGGCATTCAGAGATGGTTAGGAAAAAAAAAACAAGTTATGTACTCACCATAATGTTCCATCGGAGTAGTTGTACTTCATTTGTCTTCAACCTGTGGGTCTCGGATCCACATCGGATCTGACACGGCTGCATTTTCCAGCTATGGGTCCGAGCTCCAGACTCCTCCCCTTACCAATAATGCCCTTGTCTCCCTTCTTCCTTCAGATCGGGTTTGCTGCCTAAGAGGTATCAGACACCCGATCCAATATCAACTTATCATAACAAAGAATCTCCATGACACTCCCAGGCCTAGACTGAACCAAGGGCCACACAATTTATGCAAAGCTAAATGCACACTGCACCAATGATAAGGTCAGGGGGAAGGAGGGGGGGGGTTGAAGACAAATGAAGTAAAAATAATCAGATGGAATGTGATGGTGAGTACACAACTTCTTTATCTGAAGTAGTTTACTTCATTTGATCTTCAACCTGTGGGACAGAGTCCCCAGCTACAAAAAACTTGTGGGTGGCCCTCGTGGAAGGATGTTCCGGGGCACCGCAGAGCCAAAGGATGCTCAGTTCCTAGACACAATGCACAGCTTGTAATGCGAAATAAAGGTATAAGCTGGGAGGCGTCCATGGTCACCGTGGTTTTGGGAAAGGCAGGGTGAAAGGAGCATCCCTTCAGGAGGTCCAGGGATTGAATCCACCACTGAAGGGAGTCCTTACATACTCTTGAGATTCTCACTGGAAAGGATAGAGGAAGGTCTTACAGAGACCACTAGACCACAAGTGTTCACTGAAGAACTCTCATATGAAGGTGAGCCATCGGCAGGAGATTGATTGTGGCCACCATGGAGCCCAATGCCCTTATAACTACTTCAGCTGTAGATACTTGAGCGTAAAGAATTTGTAACACATGTAATCTTAAGACTGTGTATCCTGTCTGGGGTGAGGAAAACCCTCATTTGAAGAGTGCCCAAACACGCCCTGATAAAATCCAGAATCTGGACTGGAGCTAGAGAAGATTTGTTCAGATTGATGGTAATACCGAATTTGCTCTCTAATCAAATAAAGTAATCCCTGGTTTGGCACAGCAGATGCTCTGAAGGTGCAGCAAAGAGCCAATCGTCTAGGTATGGAAATACCTTGATCTGTTTTAAAACTTTCATTTAGTGGCTACAGCTAGGAACTGTAATAGTGTGCATTACTATAATTGCATTTTTATTTAATTACTAACTTGTAAACTGCTTTTTCATACTGAGACTTGTATTTTCTCTTTGTGAGTGTTCTTTCTATGCTTTTAAAGTGAGGTTTCTGTGTTCTGCTCAGGTGGCACAATCTTGATAGAGGCTTACTGTTGTCTAGGTCTGGTAGTTTTGTTTGAGTTTCCTGTGTTTCTGGCAGCCATTTTCTGCTGATAGTCTGTCTTCATTGTTATTGAGAGTAACAGGGCCTCCTGATCTTCTGTAGTACGAGTGATTGGGTAATAGCAGGGACTGAGTAGTAATTTGATCTTCTAACTCTTCCATCCTTACTGGTATATAAACCCTGTGTCTTGAAAAGGTTGTGCTTGTTTTATCAGGCTGTGGATGGCATTTCATTACTGAAACTAAGTGGAAATTCCTTAAGATTCCAAGAGCAGGCTAAGTTATTTCTTACACTTATTTCACTGAACTGCACTTCAGAAACGTGTATAATTGTGCTATAGAGTTGATCTGCTACATTATGCACTGTTATAAAGCTTTTTTTATTGTTTCACTGCATTTATGTAGTTTTAACTATATTTTTCATTACTAAATACTGTTTCATTACTCTAATTGCATGTTTACTGAATTACTCAACTGTAAACTGCTTTTTCATACTGAGAGTTGTATTTTCTGTTTGTGAGTATTCTATCCGAGCCTTTCTGTGCATTTTTGATTTTTTGTGGTTTCTGTGTTCTAATCTAGTCTGTGCATTTTTGATTTTTTGAGGTTTCTGTGTTCTAATCTAGTCTGTTTACAATTAAAAGCATTCTCTAGAGTTTGCTTGCTCCTTGATCTGTATTAAAACTTTCATTTAGTGGCTACAGCTAGGAACTGTAACTCCCTAGTGTTGTGGTGTTATTATACTTGGTGGCTTTGCAGTTGCCCGCCCATACTGTATATCTGATCTGTGACACTTCTCCCAGTCTAGTGTCATTAGTTCATTCAATCTAACAGAGAACATTTGTGAAGGCCAACCCACTCAGATTCTTAACCCTGAATTAACTTATGTTCCAGCTTTCTCCATTTCCACTTTACTGAAAAAAAAAATTCTAAGCTTGCTTCCCCTTTTTCCTGTAAGAAGTCTTATCCAGATACAGATTTGTTGTATCCAGGACTGTTTGTAAGCTCCTGAGCCCCCCACCCCCACTTAACTAGGGTTAAACTATTCCTGGCAGCATAATGACTGCTCTTCAAATTTTCCCTTGCAACTAGCCAGCTTTTTAGTTTTAGCACTCAAATCTGTTTCTTTGAGCTCAGCACTTGCTCAGAACTTCTTGTAAGCACTAAATAAGCTACAAATTACTACAGCACTCAACATTCCTCACTTGTCTAGAGGAAAACAGATTTTAGTACTTAATAAATAAGCACCTATCCAGGCATGTCTAAAGGTCATCTCCCGGTGTTTTCTCCTGTCTACCTGATGAAACTGGGCATCTTGGGACAGTGCAGCAATTGCCTCATGTACACAGACAACCCTCTCCTCCAATCACCCAACACTACGACCTGTGAGAGATGCACTTGTATAGCCAAACTGGAAGCAAAGCTCTCTTCACTGAAGACTGGACTAGACAGTCAAGAGGAGAAGGTAAACACTTGCACCGCACCACACTCATCACATATTCCCTCAAAACCTACACCACCAAAACAAACACAGAGGAGCACAAAACACACACCTACATTCGCGGAGGCTCTCAGTAAAAATCTGCCCAAACAACAGAGACCTCCAAAGCAGAAATGCAAGCAACCTCCACCCCCGACACAACCCAAATGACACATAGCCCACATTGATAAAGGCTGAATAGCCGAAACCGGTCTGGATTTGAAGGAATTATAAATAAATAATCATTATTTCTTCATTACTGCATGTTCACTATCGTTTTTTGCTTGTCGTTGGTGGTTTACATAGCCCACATACTCAGTCTGCCACTCAACTACAGCCCATAAGGCATAACATACCCAACACTCTAGTCATAGGTGACTCTACAGTCAGGCACACTGATGTTCCACTCACCAGGCTAAATAAGGAGAAAGTTACTGTCAGACGCCTGTCGGGTGCCAGGATCCACCACATAACGCACGCACTCAGGTCACTCCACAACAACTACAAATATGACTCTGTCATTGTCCATGTAGGTGCGAATGACCTGAGAGGTACCTCCCTGGACTACATGAAAACAGACATGGACGAGCTCTCTGATCTTGTAGCCCAGGCAGGTGTGACCCTCGCCCTGAGTAGCATCCTGTCATCACCCAGAATTATACCACAGTACAAGGACAAAATGATTGACTTCAACAATTGGCTAAGCTTCTGGTGTCATTCTAAGGGAATCCAGTATCTGTCTGCCTCGGATGACATGATCGACAGACCACGCTGCTTTGCCTGAGATGGCCTGCACCTGTCACCCTTGGGATTCTGGATACTAGCAAAGGCTCTTGCCACCCCTATATTGCCCTTTTTAGGCAAGGTTCAAATGACAAATTCACCACCGTAACAGGTACAAGCAAGCAAAACCGGAGAGTAATGCTACTCAGTGCTAGAAGTCTAAACCTCAAAATGCACTCACTCGAGGCACTCCTTAAAATGGAGAACATCGACATCTGTGCAGTGACAGAAACCTGGCTCAAAGCTCCAGAGGGCACCCCTGCATTACCAGGCTATAAATCATACCACACCTTTCGGCCACCAAACCCGGACCGAAACACTAAAGGTGGAGGCATGTCCATATTCATTAAGGATATCCACACCTCCAAGCTAGTTGCTCAGCATAATGCATCTGAGATTATCCAAGTTCAAATAACTCTGGGCAAAACCACAATCCAGATTGTAGCTTGCTACAGACCCCCCACCATGCCCCAGGATTCCCACTCTTTTCTTGATACACTGGAAAATATTAAGGTACAACCCAATACCCTAATAATGGGTGATTTCAACTACCCCACCATTAACTGGGAAAGCTACTCGTGTACCAACTCTTTTGCTCAACGTTTTCTGGAATTCATCAATTCCAATGCCTTGGATCAACTTATCTACACCCCCATCAGGGGCTTCAATATCCTAGACCTGGTCATCACCAACATGGGCGACCGGTGTTCCACACCAGAGGTCAGCTCCTCGTTGGTCAGATCTGACCACAAGCTAATCACCCTAGATATCCACATCCCGCTCCCACCCCCCATTAGGAAAACAACCGTAAAAAATTTCTCTAAAGCCAACTTCACGCTTCTTAAGACAGAAGTGGCAAACTTCAATACACCCATGCAGATGGACAACGGAGGTACGACTGCTGAATCCTACACAAATGCACTTTATAAGCACTTACACAAGTGCATGGATTGTGCTATCCCTAACAGAACCAAGATGCTATACTCCAAAAAAAGGAAGCCAATCTGGTGGTCTTCTGCCATAAACAAACTCTACAGCAGAAGAAAGAAACTGTTGCAAAAAAGAGTAAAATCCCACGATTGGAGGAACTCCCTGGTCAGCCTCAGTAAGAAGCTAAGATCCCTGATAAAATCCTCCAAAGCTAGTTATGAAAACAAAATCACCACTGATTCTAAAGACAACCACAAAGCATTGTAAAGCTATGTCAAGAATCTCAATGGCAACACTCAGATCTGCTCTGAGTTCCCCGGAAGGGGGGCCGGGGATGTCGGAGCCGAACTCACCAATGCCGAAGCTCCGAGAGGGAGAGCGGGGTCGGACAAGGGTCTGATGCCACTCGCCCCCTCGGAGCCGACGAGGGAAGCTCGGTGCCGAGATCCCTCCAAAGAGGAGATCGGAGCAGACGACGGAGCCGAAATGGAAGGTATCAGATCTGACGCACCGACAGTCATGGCTCTGACAAGCCTTGGCTCCGAACTCAAAGGAGTCGGAGGAGGAACGTTTTGGGGAATGGGAATAGCCACTGACTGATGAGTCGGGCTATGCAGCATTTGGGTCAGTGCCTCGGACTTGAGAAGTCTACTCACTACCCTTTGCAAGTCATGGTCTGATAATCTGGAAGACCGTGAGGAATGAGTTTTGTGACTTCGTTCCGAAAGAAGAGGGGATCCTGGCGCCGAGTGCACGGATCCGATAGAGGGGGATCTGGACCTCTTTCTCAAATGTGGCTCCAATAAGGGTATCGGAGCCGACAAAGTTTTATCAGCCTCGGCTCCAGCCGGAGCCGAGGTAACAGTATGAGGCTTAGAAACATCGGCTCCAGCCGGAGCCGGCGTCGGCCGACTTACACTTCTCAGCAGTCGACTCAGGAGCAGGAGCCGACTGCTTGGAAGTTCTTGAAGGCTTCCCCGACACAGACTGAGTCGGGGGGCCTTCAGGCTTTAATAAGCCCCGCAAGATAAGCTTATTCTTGCGTTCCTGCAGGACTCTAGGGCTAAACCCCCCTCCCCACCAAAAGGGCAAATATCTATCCCAGCAGAGTGCTGCCCCCCTGACATCTCAGATGTTCAGGTAAGAGCCGCCCTCTCCAAAGCAAAAAACACAGCATCAATGGGACCAGATGGTGTCCTGGGCTGCGTCCTACATGAACTCCAAGAAGAGCTAAACCCAAACATAAAACTACTGTTCAATCTCAGCCTTACTACAGGATATGTACCCAAAGAGTGGCGTACAGCAACAGTGGTCCCTCTCCATAAAGGTGGTGCCTCAACAGATCCTGGAAACTATCGCCCCATAAGCCTGACTAGCTTGGTCTGCAAAGCTATGAAAAGGATCATCATGGACCTCAAAAATAAAGATATTGGGGACCTACAAACACTGGATCCTACCCAGTTCGGCTTTGTTAAGGGCAGATCCTGCCTCTTAAACCTGGTTGATTTCTTTGAAACAGTCACCAAGGCCATTGACGAGGGGAAGGTGGTCTACACAGCCTACCTGGACCTCGCAAAAGCCTTCGATACAATACCCACGGGCATTATAGATAAGCTCACCAGCTTAAATATAAACCCCTATGTCACTAGATGGATTGCAAACTGGCTCAAGGACAGAACCCACATGGTTAGAATTGCTGGAGCCATGTCAGACTCCAAACCAATTACAAGTGGTGTCCCACAAGGATCAGTCCTGGGACCTCTCTTGTTCGTATATATTTCTCGGAGGTACAGGCCAACATGCAAGGACTGTGGCTGACCAAGTTCGCAGATGACTGCAAACTGGGCCATAATCGACTCTCCAGCTGACAGAAGCATCCTCCAAAGGGCCTCATAGAAACAGACAACTGGTGCCAGAGCCATGGCCTCAAGCTAAATGCCAAAAGTGTATAGTCATCCCCTTTGGCAAAACAAAGTGCCCACAAATTACCACATAGGTGGAAATCCATTAAGTACAGAAGAAGTAATTAGGGACCCGGGACCCAAGTTGATAGCAATCTCTCATTTGACAACCACGTGGCCAAAGTGGTTAGAAAAACATTTTATATAGCCCACCTAATCATGAAGGGATTCACATCTATATCAGGGGAGGTCATTGTGCCTCTTTACTCATCCCTCATCAGGCCCATAATTGAGTACAATGCCCTTTGGGATGTCCCTTCCCAGACACCTGCAGCAACTGAAAAGACCCCAAAAGTACCTCACCAAGAGGATCAAAGGGCTCAAACAGATGCCATATGCTGCCCGGTTAAAGAAACTCCAGCTCTACTCAGTGGCATACCGCCTATTCAGAGGCGATCTGTGCCTGACGTATAAAGCCATGTCCAACCCGGAATTAATGGACATGCTGCACCAGAAAATCAAATCCCATCGAGCTATGCGCCGAGAGACTTGAACCTCAGCACTGAAATAAATAGGACATGCTGGAGGGACAGATTCATAACCCAGAGGCTCCTTCACTCTGGAATAAAATCCCAGTCCAGGTTAGGCAGAGTCCCTCATTGACTCTCTTCAAGAGGAATCTTGATGAGTGGATGGGATATCATAGGTTTACCCCGGGTATCACTTCTGTGTCACTGTTAGACAGAGGCACAGTATACTAACCTTGAAAAAGGGCATAGCAAAATAAATTTAAAATGGGTGGCGAAAGCCAAACACATTCTGGCTAGGCTTATAAATGCCCTAGGGCAGATAGCCTAGTATGAACCTATGAACCCATGACAAAAAGCACAAGAGTCCTGCAGGTGCAAAGGCCCCAGGCAATACACACAAGAAGTGTGACCGTCTGTCAGAGACATTTTCTGACAGCACGAGTCACACTTCTTGAAGCCTGAGACCTTGTCTTTAGACATAGTAAGAAAAGAGAGCCTAACACACACAAACACACTCCAGACACTCTCTTTGGAAAAAAATATTAAAATAAATTATTAATGTTAATCCAGAAACACACACACACACAAGCCCTTACAACACTAATCTATTAAAGGACTAGGGTGAGGGAAGGGCCGAAGGCCTAGAACAAGGGAAAAAAGGGGAAGGGGGCTCGACAAACAGGGGTCGATTTATCTAAAAGTTTAAAATTAAACTAAAGGATATGTATCAAAACTAAAAAAGGGTTATTAGAAGTACCTAAAGGTAAATTTGAACTAACCAGCCTGAGCCGGTAGAAAAGCGCACCTCGTCAGCTATAGCGGCAAACGAGATCTGAGTAGTTACCGCCTAGCATTGTGGGATATAGGGGAGCCTCGAGCCGGTGGAATTAGCTCTCGAGCTTTAGTATTGGCCGAGTCGGAGCCGAGGATCGGCTCCGAACCCTTCCAGCAAGAATGAAGGCAAGATTGACAACTTAACATCATAAATTAACATGTACAGCTTTATAAGAACAGAAAAGCGCTATGCATTTAAATTAAGGCTAAGATTACAATACTAACAGTTACATTTCAACCAAAATCAATGAAACTCTACTCTGTTTATCCAAAAATAACATTCCATATGTTCTGGTCATGACACAAATAAAGGAATACACAAATCTCTGTACTTGAAAGAGGTATTAGGTGATAAGAGTAGGAGAGAAGTATGAGGAAAGAGACTAGCAAGATAGAGAGAAGTCAATAGTCGGAGAGTGAGGGAGGAAGATTAATCCTGGGTGAGCAGATGGAGTTGGAAATAGACTAGCCTGGGGAGTCACAGTTGCAAATCCAGTTTGCTTGAAGGTGTGTATTTAGAGATTTTTTAAACTGAGCCACATATGATGTGGCTGTTGTATTAGTGGGCAAGGTGTTCCACTTTTTTGCTATACCATTTGAATACAGGGAGGCTCCTGCAGAGTTGTTGGCTTTTGTGACTTGAAGTAGAGGCTTATTGTTGGAGCTCAGGACCCTAGTACTGGAATAGGAATGTATTAGATTTTGTAGTGCAAGGGTTTTATCTGGGTAGTACAGCATCTTATAGGTTAGTAAGAGTTGGTTGTAAAGGAGAAGATGGGGAAGTTCGAGCCAGTTGATTTGTTTAAGGGCTGAGCAGTGGTGTGTTTGATGTGGGCTACTGGTGGTGAATTTTGCAATTTTGTTATAGCAGGCACCAAGTTTAGTTAAATCAGACGTTCTAAGATTTGTGAGGATAGGGGAGGCATATAGAAGAGAAGAGATGAGATGCGTTTGTGCTATTTTAGTCCTGGTGTTGTTTGTGAGGAAATGTTTATTTTTGTATAGTGCTCCCAATTTTTTATAAACTTTCTTTATGATGAGTAAAATGCGGACATCAAATTTAATATTGCAGTCTATTTCTACCCCTAGATGTTTGGTGTTGCTGTTTGAAAAAAGTAGGATAGTGGAGGTGTTTGACGAAATAGGTCAAAGAGGCAAGGGTAGCTGTTGTGGATAGAAAAATGCAGTTACAATAGTAAAAGAGGTACTGAAGAAGTTTTTTTTCTATATGGGACTTCAGGGTGGGGAAGTATGATTTATAACTTTTTAAAATAAGACTGGCATTCAGAGATGGTTAGGAAAAAAAAACAAGTTATGTACTCACCATAATGTTCCATCGGAGTAGTTGTACTTCATTTGTCTTCAACCTGTGGGTCTCGGATCCACATCGGATCTGACACGGCTGCATTTTCCAGCTATGGGTCCAAGCTCCAGACTCCTCCCCTTACCCATAATGCCCTCTTGTCTCCCTTCTTCCTTCAGATCGAGTTTGCTGCCTAAGAGGTATCAGACACCCGATCCAATATCAACTTATCATAACAAAGAATCTCCATGACACTCCCAGGCCTAGACTGAACCAAGGGCCACACAATTTATGCAAAGCTAAATGCACACTGCACCAATGATAAGGTCAGGGGGAAGGAGGTGGGGGGGTTGAAGACAAATGAAGTAAAAATAATCAGATGGAATGTGATGGTGAGTACATAACTTCTTTATCTGAAGTAGTTTACTTCATTTGATCTTCAACCTGTGGGACAGAGTCCCCAGCTACAAAAAACTTGTGGGTGGCCCTCGTGGAAGGATCTTCTGGGGCACCGCAGAGCCAAAGGATGCTCAGTTCCTAGACACAATGCCCAGCTTGTAATGTGAAATAAAGGTATAAGCTGGGAGGCGTCCATGGTCACCGTGGTTTTGGGAAAGGCAGGGTGAAAGGAGCATCCCTTCAGGAGGTCCAGGGATTGAATCCACCACTGAAGGGAGTCCTTGCATACTCTTGAGATTCTCACTGGAAAGGATAGAGGAAGGTCTTACAGAGACCACTAGACCACAAGTGTTCACTGAAGAACTCTCATATGAAGGTGAGCCGTCGGCAGAAGATTGATTGTGGCCACCATGGAGCCCAATGCCCTTATAACTACTTCAGTTGTAGATACTTGAGCGTAAAGAATTTGTAACACATGTAATCTTAAGACTGTGTATCCTGTCTGGGGTGAGGAAAACCCTCATTTGAAGAGTGTCCAAACACGCCCTGATAAAATCCAGAATCTGGACCGGAGCTAGAGAAGATTTGTTCAGATTGATGGTAATACCGAATTTGCTCACTAATCGAATGAAGTAATCCCTGGTTTGGCACAGCAGATGCTCTGAAGGTGCAGCAAAGAGCCAATCGTCTAGGTATGGAAATACCTTGATCTGTTTTAAAACTTTCATTTAGTGGCTACAGCTAGGAACTGTAATAGTGTGCATTACTATAATTGCATTTTTATTTAATTACTAAATTGTAAACTGCTTTTTCATACTGAGACTTGTATTTTCTCTTTGTGAGTGTTCTTTCTATGCTTTTAAAGTGAGGTTTCTGTGTTCTGCTCAGGTGGCACAATCTTGATAGAGGCTTACTGTTGTCTAGGTCTGGTAGTTTTGTTTGAGTTTCCTGTGTTTCTGGCAGCCATTTTCTGCTGATAGTCTGTCTTCATTATTATTGAGAGTAACAGGGCCTCCTGACCTTCTGTAGTACGAGTGATTGGGTAATAGCAGGGACTGAGTAGTAATTTGATCTTCTAACTCTTCCATCCTTACTGGTATATAAACCCTGTGTCTTGAAAAGGTTGTGCTTGTTTTATCAGGCTGTGGATGGCATTTCATTACTGAAACTAAGTGGAAATTCCTTAAGATTCCAAGAGCAGGATAAGTTATTTCTTACACTTATTTCACTGAACTGCACTTCAGAAACGTGTATAATTGTGCTATACAGTTAATCTACTACATTTTGCACTGTTATAAAGCTTTTTTTTTACTGTTGCATTTATGTACTGTTTTAACTGTATTTTTCATTGCTAAATACTGTTTCATTACTCTAATTGCATGTTTACTGAATTACTCAACTGTAAACTGCTTTTCTCATACTGAGAGTTGTATTTTCTGTTTGTGAGTATTCTATCCGAGCCTTTCTGTGCATTTTTGATTTTTTGTGGTTTCTGTGTTCTAATCTAGTCTGTGCATTTTTGATTTTTTGAGGTTTCTGTGCTCTAATCTAGTCTGTTTACAATTAAAAGCATTCTCTAGAGTTTGCTTGCTCCTTGATCTGTATTAAAACTTTCATTTAGTGGCTACAGCTAGGAACTGTAACTCCCTAGTGTTGTGGTGTTCTTATACTTGGTGGCTTTGCAGTTGCCCGCCCATACAGTATATCTGATCTGTGACACTTCTCCCAGTCTAGTGTCATTAGTTCATTCAATCTAATAGAGAACATTTGTGAAGGCCAACCCACTCAGATTCTTAACCTTGAATTAACTTCTGTTCCAGCTTTCTCCATTTCCACTTTACTGAAAAAAAAAAAAATCTAAGATTGCTTCCCCTCTTTCCTGTAAGAAGTCTTATCCAGATACAGATTTGTTGTATCCAGGACTGTTTGTAAGCTCCTGAGCCCCCCACCCCCACTTAACTAGGGTTAAACTATTCCTGGCACCATAATGACTGCTCTTCAAATTTTCCCTTGCAACTAGCCAGCTTTTTAGTTTTAGCACTCAAATCTGTTTCTTTGAGCTCAGCACTTGCTCAGAACTTGTTGTAAGCACTAAATAAGCTACAAATTACTACAGCACTCAACTTTCCTCACTTGTCTAGAAGAAAACAGATTTTAGTACTTAATAAATAAGCACCTATCCAGGCATGTCTAAAGGTCATCTCCCGGTGTTTTCTCCTGTCTACCTGATGAATCTGGGCATCTTGGGACAGTGCAGCAATTGCCTCATGTACACAGACAACCCTCTCCTCCAACCACCCAACACTACGACCTGTGAGAGATGCACTTGTATAGCCAAACTGGACGCAAAGCTCTCTTCACTGAAGACTGGACTAGACAGTCAAGAGGAGAAGGTAAACACTTGCACCGCACCACACTCATCACATATTCCCTCAAAACCTACACCACCAAAACAAACACACAGAAGCACAAAACACACACCTACATTCGCGGAGGCTCTCAGTAAAAATCTGCCCAAACAACAGAGACCTCCAAAGCAGAAATGCAAGCAACCTCCACCCCCGACACAACCCAAATGACACATAGCCCACACTGATAAAGGCTGAATAGCCGAAACCGGTCTGGATTTGAAGGAATTATAAATAAATAATCATTATTTCTTCATTACTGTGTGTTCACTATCGTTTTTTGCTGGTCGTTGGTGGTTTACATAGCCCACATACTCAGTGTGCCACTCAACTACAGCCCATAAGGCATAACGTACCCAACACTCTAGTCATAGGTGACTCTACAGTCAGGCACACTGATGTTCCACTCACCAGGCTAAATAAGGAGAAAGTTTTTGTCAGCCGCCTGTCGGGTGCCAGGATCCGCCACATAACGCACGCACTCAGGTCACTCCACAACAAGTGCAAATATGACTCTGTCATTGTCCATGTAGGTGCAAATGACCTGAGAGGTACCTCCCTGGACTACATGAAAACAGACATGGACGAGCTCTCTGATCTTGTAGCCCAGGCAGGTGTGACCCTCGCCCTGAGTTGCATCCTGTCATCACCCAGAATTATACCACAGTACAAGGACAAAATGATTGACTTCAACAATTGGCTAAGCTTCTGGTGTCATTCTAAGGGAATCCAGTATCTGTCTGCCTCGGATGACATGATCGACAGACCACGCTGCTTTGCCTGAGATGGCCTGCACCTGTCGCCCTTGGGATTCCGGATACTAGCAAAGGCTCTTGCCACCCCTATATTGCCCTTTTTAGGCAAGGTTCAAATGACAAATTCAACACCGTAACAGGTACAAGCAAGCAAAACCAGAGGGTAATGCTACTCAATGCTAGAAGTCTAAACCTCAAAATGCACTCACTCGAGGCACTCCTTAAAATGGAGAACATCGACATCTGTGCAGTGACAGAGACCTGGCTCAAAGTTCCAGAGAGCACCCCTGCATTACCAGGCTATAAATCATACCACACCTTTCGGCCACCAAATCCGGACCGAAACACTAAAGGTGGAGGCGTGTCCATATTCATTAAGGATATCCACACCTCCAAGCTAGTTGCTCAGCATAATGCATCTGAGATTATCCAAGTTCAAACACCTCTGGGCAAAACCACAATCCAGATTGTAGCTTGCTACAGACCCCCCACCATGCCCCAGGATTCCCACTCTTTTCTTGATACACTGGAAAATATTAAGGTACAACCCAACACCCTAATAATGGGTGATTTCAACTACCCCACCATTAACTGGGAAAGCTACTCGTGTACCAAATCTTTTGCTCAACGTTTTCTGGAATTCATCAATTCCAACACCTTGGATCAACTTATCTACACCCCCATCAGGAGCTTCAATATCCTAGACCTGGTCATCACCAACATGGGCGACCGGTGTTCCACACCAGAGGTCAGCTCCTCGTTGGTCAGATCCGACCACAAGCTAATCACCCTAGATATCCACATCCCGCTCCCACCCCCCATTAGGAAAACAACCGTAAAAAATTTCTCTAAAGCCAACTTCACGCTTCTTAAGACAGAAGTGGCAAACTTCACTACACCCATGCAGATGGACAATGGAGGTACGACTGCTGAATCCTACACAAATGCACTTTATAAGCACTTACACAAGTGCATGGATTGTGCTATCCCTAACAGAACCAAGATGCTATCCTCCAAAAAAAGGAAGCCAATCTGGTGGTCTTCTGCCATAAACAAACTCTACAACAGAAGAAAGAAACTGTTGCAAAAAAGAGTAAAATCCCACGATTGGAGGAACTCCCTGGTCAGCCTCAGTAAGAAGCTGAGATCCCACATAAAATCCTCCAAAGCTAGTTATGAAAACAAAATCACCACTGATTCTAAAGACAACCACAAAGCATTGTAAAGCTATGTCAAGAATCTCAATGGCAACAATCAGATCTGCTCTGAGTTACAGCACAATGACACTAAATATACAGAACCAACTGATATTGCCAACATCCTGGCAGATAGATTCAGTGCTAACTTTACCCCCTCTTACCCCCTAAAAGGCCCATCTTTATACTGGAAGAATGCAAAGTTCCTGTAGTCACGGCTGCACAGGTAAAAACAAGAAGTTATGTATTCAGCATAACGTTCAATGTATGTAGTCCATCTCGCCTCACATTCTTACCTGTGGGTTCGGAGCCGAATCTCGGCTCCAACTCGGCCATACTCTAGCTCGAAGTCTTTCAATTGGCTGGGCTAAGGAGGTATCCCATGCTGCACTGCTCCCTTTTCCCAGATCTAGTTTGCTGTGAGCTCAATCACTCACTCTCCACACATAACAACACATAGAAAAGGAAGAACATACCAACCATAAAGGAATTTTGAAACCATACTTAACCCCTAGGTCCTCCAGGATGGGGGAACGGGGGGGGGGCAAGTAAGAATGTGAGGCGAGATGGACTACGTACATTGAACGTTATGGTGAGTACATAACTTCTTGATCTTATGTAGTCCAATCTTGCCTACATTCTTACCCGTGGGACAGCGTCCCCAGCACCTGAATCCTGGGAGGCTCAGTGGAAAATACTCCTGAGCACTGTGGAACCAAAGGAAAACCTGCCTCTAGACACCAAATCTAACTTGTAGTGAGTAACAAAGGTGTGAGGAGATGCCCATGTAGCCGCAGCACAAATATCATCCATAGACAACCTGGCCTGAAAGGCTGTAGATGTAGACACAGATCGGGTAGAGTGAGCCTTCACTCAAAATGGTAAATCTCTGCCACCTGAAGCATAAATGAAGGAAATACAACTGGAAATCCATCTAGACAAGGTGACTTTGGAAACAGGAGACCCAATCCTGTTTTCTGAAAATAAGACAAACAACTGATCCGATTTTCTAAGATCCTTCGTTCTATGTAAATAGAATCATAATTGTCTGTGCACATCCAGCTGATGAAATTTAAATTCTGCCTTGTTCGAGAACTCTGGAAAGAATACAGGTAGTTCAATGGATTGGTTGAGATTACTAACTGAAGCCACTTTCGGTAGAAAGGAAGGGTTTGGTCTGACAGAAACCCTGTCCTTGTGAAAAATCAAGTAAGGTGGTCTGATTGATAAGGCTTGAAGCTCCGAGACACGTCTGGCTGAAGTGATGGCTACCAAAAAGATTGTCTTCCAAGTCAAATATTTTAAATCACAAGTGGCTGCAGGCTCAAAGGGGGCCAAGTGAGACATTGTAGAACAAAATTTAAGTCCCAAGGCATAACTGGGTCAAAGACTGGAGGACGAAGCAGCATAGTGCCCTTCAGGAATGCCTTACAAAGTCTATCTGCCATGAAACTAGGCTCATCAGCGACGTGAAAGGTGGAAATAGCCGCCAACTGGACCTTAATAGTTGCGGCCGCTGATCCCTGGTTGAAAAGCATGGAGAGGAACTCCAGGACTGACGAAATTGGAGCTGTATAAGGATCAGTTTGTCTGGCATGCGCACATATGGAAAATCTCTTCCATTTACTGGAACAGATTTTTCTGGTGAAGGCTTATGGGAGGAAGACAGAATATGAATCACTTTCGGCAAAAAATGATGAAGCCTGACTAATGATGGAAGTGGAGAAGCCAGGCTGTCAACCAGAGGGTCTGAAGAGAGGGATGGAGCTGCCCTGACATATGAGTCAGCAGAACTGGTTGGGGGTCCAGAATCCAGGGGGCATCCATTAGGTAGGGATGGAGAAAGGGGAACCATATTTGACGAGGCCAGTGTGGAGCAATCAGAATCATTTTACTTCCCAAAGATTGCGCTTTCTGAATAACCTTTGTCAGCAGAGGAACAGGAGGGAAGGCATACAGTAGACTGGAGGACCAATCGTGAACTAGAGTGTCCCTGGCTGACTCCCCCTGAGGGGGGATAAGGGTGAAGTAGCTGCTGCATTTGGTATTGAGGGGGCTGGAAAATAGGTCGCAGCAAGGCTGACTCCACCTGCGGAAAATCTACTCCACATCCTGACTGTTCAGGGACCACTCGTGAGGCATCAGAATAGCTCTGCTCAACCTGTCGGCAATCACACTGGACTTCCCCGGAATGTGCGTTACTGCAAGAAAACATCGGGAAGCCACTGCCCACTGACACACTCGCATGGCCTCTCTGCAAAGAGGGTACGACTTGGTTCCTCCCTGTTTGTTTAGATACCATACCACTGACATATTGTCTGAGTGGATCGCAATTGTCCCGAGAGGAAGAAAGCTCTGAAGTGCTTGCAGCGCTAGTAGCACTGCTCTCATCTCCAGGACATTTTATAAGCAGATGCATCTCATGTTCCTGCCACGTGCCTTGGACTGTCCTGCCTAGATAATGCCCCCCCACCCCACCTGGGAGGCATCCGTGGTCACTGTGGCAACTGGAGGGGATGGAATGAAGGGTTTTCCCGCATTGAGGTTGCTGGTGTGAAGCCACCAGTGAAGATCCTGTTTGCACCTGTCTGTGATTATTATAAGATGAGAAAGTGGAAGATGTTGTAGAGACCACTGGGTAAAGAGTAGCCACTGAAGGAGCCTCATGTGCAGCCTCACCAGAGGAACCAGCATAACTGAAGCAGCCATCGTCCCTAACAATTTGAGGACCAATCTTGCCTTCACTCTTCTCAAAGGGAGCAACGCGTACACCTGGTGTTGCAAACTTTGAATCCTTTCTAGTAGTAAAAATGCCCTCATGAGCATGGTGTTTAACTCGGTGCCTATAAAGGTGACACGATACGAGGGCAACAAGGCAGACCTTTCCCAATTTAGAGTGATGCCCAATTGTTGACACAGTTTGATAGTGGCGTCTCTGGTTTGTAGTAGTAGATGCCTGGTGGTGCAGAAAGGAGCCAGTCGTCCAGGTATGGAAACACTTGGAATCCCTGAAGTCTCAAGTGAGCCGTCACCACTGCCATACATTTGGTGAACACCCTGGGGGCTGTGGTGAGATGAAAGGGCAGGGCGCGAAATTGAAAATAACTGGCTCCCAGCCGGAAGTGTAGATGACTTCTGGATGCCCTGTCCATCTTTCTATGGTAGTAAGCATCCTTGAGGTCGATGGAGCACACCCACACTTCTTTTCCCAACAATGGGAGAAAAGACTGCACCGTGACCATTCGGAACTTGGACTTCTTCACATGGGTGTTCAATCTGCTGAGACCCAAAATGGGTCTCAGGTCCCCTGTCCTTTTCGGCACCAAAAAGAATCTGGAGTAAGTCCCTAATCCGATCTGGTCTGAGGGGACATGCTAGATGGCTCCTTTTCCTAAAAGCTTTAAAACCTCTGAAGCTGCGGAATCCCTTTGATTGGGTGGAACATCTGGGATTTTTTTGATCGGAGGGGGAGTTACACACAACACACAGCTATGAAAATAGCTTTTTGAAGCAATAATATCTCAATAAAAGACAAAAAGTTATACTTAGCCACAGCCAAGAGTGAGACCACATCTGAGCTATACGAGCGGCAAACGAGATCTGGGAAAAGGGAGCAATGCAGCATGGGATAGCTTCTTAGCCCAGCCAATTGAAAGACTTCGAGCTAGAGTATGGCCGAGTCGGAGCCGGGGTTCGGCTCTGAACCCACGGGTAAGAATGTAGGCGAGATTGGACTACATAACATCCTCACTCTCCAAAGCCAAGAACACAGCATCCATGGGACCTGACAACATCCCAGGCTGCCTTCTACACGAACTACAGAATGAACTGGCACCCCACCTAAGTACCATGTTCAATCACAGCCTCACTTCAGGCTTTGTGCCCACTGAATGGCGCACCGTGATGGTTATCCCACTCCACAAAGGGGGGCCACAACAGACCCCGGGAACTACCGCCCCATTAGCCTGACGAGCCTGGTCTGCAAGGCCATGGAACTCATAAACAAAGACATTGGAGATCTCCAAACTCTGGGCCCCACACAGTTCGGGTTTGTAAAAGGTAGATCATGTTTCCTAAATCTGATAGACTTCATTGAAGCAGTTACCAAAGCCATAGATGAGGGTAAGGTGGTTCACACAGCCTATCTAGATCTCGCCAAGGCATTCGACACCATCCCCCACTCTGGAATTATAGATAAACTCACTAAACTAGGTATAAATCCCTATGTCACAAGATAGGTTGCCGACTGGCTTACTGACAGAACTCACACTGTGAAAGTAGCAGACTCCAAATCAGACTTCAAACCAGTGACAAGTGGAGTACCACAGGGTTCAGTCCTGGGTCCTCTCCTGTTTGGTATCTACTTTTCTGAAGTACAGGCTAACACAGAATGTCTTTGTCTAACTAAATTCTCAGATGACTGCAAACTAGGAGCCATAATCGAAACTCCTAATGATGTGGACATCCTACAAAAGGGCGACACTGAGACAGATGCCTGGTGTCAAAGCCATGATCTCAAGCTCAATGCCAAAAAGTGTATTGTCATCCCCTTTGGTAAAAACTCTGTACCCATGAACTACCACATAGGCAGCAGTCTACTTAACACCGAAAGTGTGATAAGAGACCTTGGGACACAGATGGACAGTAGTCTCTCCTTTGATAATCACATCACCACAGTGGTCAGGAAATCCTTCTACATGGCATACCTCATCACAAAAGGTTTCTCATCCAGAAAAAAAGAGGTCATTGTTCCCCTCTACTCATCACTCATTAGACCCACTGTAGAGTACAACGCCCCTTTTAGTATGTACCTCACAAGACATTTACAACTGGAAAGTCCGCAGAAATACCTCACAAAGAGAATTACTGGCCTCAACCAGATGCCCTACGCAGACCGACTCAAAAGATTCCAGCTTTACTCCGTCGCATATCGCCTACTCAGAGGTAATCTCTGCCTAACATACAAAGCTATGTCAAACCCAGAGCTGTTGGACATGCTCCACTTAAAGAAATCCCAATCCCTCTGAGCTACACGCTCTAGGGACCTAAACCTTGTCACCACAATAAACAGAACATGCTGGAGGGATAGATTCCTGTCCCAGAGACTTCCCATACTCTGGAACAGACTACCTATCTATGTCAAACAGAGCTCCTCATTAGCACTCTTCAAGAAGAATCTTGATGATTGGATTGGATGGGTAATAAGAAATTTACCCCGGGGATCACTTCTGTGGTTCTGCTTGACAGGGGAGTAGGAAAATAATTTTCTTGGGTGGCGAAAGCCAGGGTACCTTTTTTGCTAGGCTTGTATAGGCCCTAGGGCCAAATAGCCTAGTACCTACCTATGAACCTATGACCTGAATACCATGAAGCCTCAGGTGAGCTGCTACAACCCCCATCACCTTGGTAAACACCCTGGTGAGACCAAAGGGAAGGGCTCTGAACTGGTAGTTACTGGCTCCCAGCCGGAAGCGAAGACACCTCTGGGAGCACCTGTCCATTTTGATGTAGTAGTGCGCATCCTGGAGATCGATCGAGCACATTCAGTCTTTGGCCTGCAGAAAGGGCAGGATAGACTGAAGAGTGACTGTCTGGAAGAATTTCGCCTTGGTTACTGACAGGTTCAATATGGACAGATCCAAAACTGGTTTGAGGGCCCCCATTTTCTTTGGCACTAAAAAAAAAACCTGGATTAAATGCTGGATATGGACTGGACTGGGGGGACCAGTTGGACGACTCATTTCTTTAGTAGCTTTCCTATTTCTAGCGGTGCCTCCTCCCGTTGTGCGGCTGGGACATCCAGGAGGAGCTTGTTCGGACAGGGATGGTGCTTGAACGGAATGAAATATCCTCTGGATATGATTCGTAACACCCAGCGATCTGTTGTAATGGACTCCAATGCCTTTGGGTGTAGCGACAGGCGACCTCAGACTGCCTCCAGAGATGAGTAGTTGGGCAACCCCTCAGGGTTGCTGCCCAGGTTTTTCCGAGAAAGGTTCTCGGGACCCAAAATTCCTAGGACCCCTTCTGCCTTTTGGGCGGCATCTGTCATGACCTGCTCTGCCTCTGGGGAACAGAGAATCCTAAGTGTCCCAGGAAAATGCCTGAGACTTCCAGAACCACATCTTCTTCATTCCTCGCGGATTCCTGGAAAAGGATCTTTGACTAGATGAGAAGAGGATCCCGATGACAGTGTCTTCCTGTCCTTCTTGCTCTGGACCAGTGTCTCTTTCACTGATTTCCCGAAGAGAGAAGAACCATCATAAGGGGCATTGGTGAAAGACGCCTTGAAGGGCTCTGAAAATTGACACAACCGGAGTCAGGCATGATGCCTGATGGCAATGCCTGTTCCAGAAGCCCTTGCAGCTCCTTCCATGGCATGAGAGAGAGAGCAGTCACATGGATGTGTTGGCAGCCGCTTTGAGAGTGGCCATTCAAGCAGAGAATGTCTTTTTGTCTTCCACCGACATGGACTCTGGGATCGACTTCCTTCACTAGATCTCTCTGGAGTCAAATGACGTGTGTCATATAGTTCAGTGCCCTCACCAAGAAGGTCGATGAAGCATATACTCGCTTCCCAAAATGGTCCATCGCTCTTGATTCTCGATCAGGGGATGAACAGTGGAGCTCTCCTGCATGAGCTCCTTCTTGGTGGTGGCTGCCACCATCATCCAGGAACCCCTTGTTCCAATGCGTCCTGTCTGATGGGGGGGGCTCAACACATTGTTGGGGTACTTGAAAATGAGCTCTATGGTGTCCAGCTCCTTCCATGCCCTACATGTTTTCAGATCCACAAGTGGATCAGCAGGAGGGGACACCCAAGAGGTAGATGGGCTCGAGCCAAATGCCTTCAGGAACACGGACTCATATGAGGTCGGTTTTGGGGCTGACCACCCCCCCTCTGGCAGACGAGCTCCATGTTGTCTCCAAAGGAGACATCCTCTGGGGGGGTGGAACCTTCCCCTTCATCCAAGTCTGTGTCTTCTGTGAGGGACTCTGGAGGAAAATCCAAGTGCCTCCTCTTACACGTACGTTTAACAGGTACCTCCTCAGGGGGACTCCCTGAGGAGGACTCAGAAACTCACATTGTTCCAGCACTGGAACTTCCTGGGGCATAGTGACCATGGGCTGTCTCTGAGATGGCAAGATGGTCGGAACCGCACTCAGAGCCAAGGAGGTCTGGTTGGAGTCCAAGGACGAGATGGTCAGATGCCTTGACACTGCGAGAACCCTCTCCACCATGTCGACTGCTGAGAGGGAATGAACCTCCTGGGACATACTGGTTGGGCCTGAACCCCCAATGACTTGACAGGGGAGTCAGAGTCGAGCCTCCAGGAGCTGAGATGCTGAATGGAATGCTTCTCTCTAAAGCGCTCAAGAGCAGAGAGCACCCCCTGGGATCCGACCCAGAGGCTACGGCTCCGAGAGCTCGGATCCGATCCCGTCAGATCCGACAAACTCAAGGCAATAGCCGGCGTCGAGTTACAGAGTACCGTCGGCACCGACCCCTCCACCCCAAGGGTCCTCGTATCCAAAAACTTCAAAACTACCGGTCCGAGCGGAGAAGGAGTTACTGGTCGGAAAAAAGATTGCAAGGAGCCCCCTCTATATGGAGAGAGTGCCGGAAAGACCCCCATCTGGATCTGAGTGCGGATAAATCTTTACATCATCTTGTCCATCTCCGCTTCTCTGAGACTTCGGGTGGATTGGGAGGACACCACCGAAATAGGTCGGGAGTGCCAGTGGGGAGAAGACCTAGCTGGGGACCGGCTATGAGTTTCCTTGGGTTTGTGGGAGAAAAGTACAGTTTTGTACCTACCATAAATGTAGATGTTCGAAGATCCACATTGCTGCAGTCCTTACACTTGGGTAGTCCGCTGTCCTCGGTCGGCCCGACTATCAAAGTATAAGGCTGACGTCGGTCAAGGCGCATTTGACTGACATCAGGACGTCAGGGTACAAATGCGCATGACCGACGCCATATCCTCAGTCTTTTCTTGCCCCAGATGTCAGAAGACCCTAGAAATAAAGGTCAAAACCAAAAGACAGCAAACCAACAACCAACCATCCTAGCACTAATAATATGTACAATATATACAATATACACCCTATTAACAACGAACTCCACACAACCGCCTCCAAGAGGAGAAGGAGGGAGGGATTGACTGCAGCAATGTGGATCTTGAACATCTACATTTATGGTAGGTACAAAACTGTACTATGTTCTTCATCTCACATTGCTGCAGTCCTTACACTTGGGTAGAATCCCAAAGCAGAGGTAAGGGAGGATGGCTAAACTATAGGAAGCAGGAGCTGCCAAAATGCCCTGCAAAACAGCAGTGGCAAAACCAGCTCTGGATTTAGAGTAAAGTGGAAGGTGATAATGCCTAGAGAAAGTATGCACTGAACTCCAAGTAGCTGCCTCCAAAATATCCTTAGTTGCCACCCCTCAAAAGCTGTCAAGTGGCAGTAGCCCTAGTGGAATGAGGCCTAATCCCAGCTGGAATTTCCTTGCCATGATGGGAATAACAGAAAGCAATGCAAAACCCAATCCACTTAGAAATAGTTTGTTTTGACACAGGCTTGCCCTGAGAACTCAAAGCAAAAGAAACAAATAACTGCTGAGACTGCCTGAACCCCTTAGTTCTGTCCAAATAATACCGCAACTGCCTGTGTACATCTAAAGTGTGCAAAATCTTTTCCCCTTTATTTTGGGATTTGCATAAAAAGTAGGCAAATGAATAGTTTGGTTTAAAGCCACACTAGAAACCACTTTAGGCATAAAGGAAGGATTAGTACGTAAAGATACCCTATCCTTATGGAAAATTAAGAAAGGCTCAACCGCCATAAGGGCCTGTAACTCAGAAACCCTTCTTGCAGAGGTAATAGCCAACAAAAAAGCAGTCTTCCATGATAAAAACTTTAATTCAGCAGTAGCTGCAGGCTCAAAAGGTTGTAGAGTGAGTTTCTCCAACACAAAATTGAGATCCCAAGCAGGAGTAGGAGCTCTTCGTGGGGGTCTTATATTCTTTGCCCCTCTAAGAAATTGCTTGAACAAAGGATGAGAAAACAATGGTGGGTCACAATCATAGTGAGCCGAAATTGCTGCAGCATGAACCTTAATAGAAGAGAAGGACAAACCTTTGTCCAGTAACTCAGTAAGATACTGAAGAGCCATACTTAAATTAGGCTCAGAAACTTCAAAATCCTTTGCTGCACTCCAAAATAAAAATCTCTTCCATTTATCTGCGTACACTTTCCTTGTACTAGGCCTTCTAGCTTCCAAAATAACATTCAAAACTTGCTGTGGAAGTGGAGGCCCACTACGGTTCAAAACAGAATATGCCAGGCTGTTAGGTGCAGAGAGTGAAGCTTGACATTGAGCAAATGACTGTCCTCCTGAGACAACAGGTGTGGAATCAAGGTAAAGGCCATGGAGGCTTCCGTACCAGGCTTCTCAGTAATGGGTACCAATGCTGTCGAGGCCAATCTGGAGCTATCAAAATCATCCTTGGCTTGTCTTGTCTGGCCTTTAGTAGTACCTTTGGGAGGAGAGGCAGAGGTGGAAAGGCATACACATGAAGATTGCTCCAATTGAAAGAAAGTGCATCCACTTTCCAAGCTGTGGGATGAAACCTTTTTGTGCAAAACTTTGGCAGCTGATGGTTTAGTGGAGAAGCGAACAGATCTATGTCTGGAGTTCCCCATGACACTGTCAATTTCTGAAATACATGAGGATCCAATTTCCACTCGTGGGGATCCATAATTTGTCTGCTCAACACATCTGCTAAGGAGTTCTGTGCTCCTGGCAGAAACCTTGCCTGAAGATTTAGCTGTAAACTGAGAGCAGTCTCCCACAAAATCATTGCTTGCCTGCAGAGGGGATAAGAATGTGTTCCGCCTTGCTTGTTGATGTACCACATGACAGTTGTGTTGTCTGTTAGAATCAACACCTGCCCTGGAAGAAGTAAATCCTTGAAAGCTATTAATGCAAACTGGACTGCTAACATCTCTTTCAAGTTGATATGTAGATGCTGTAGTCTGGCAGGCCACTTGTCTTGTATCCACTTTCCATTCAGATGAGCTCCCCAAGCTATGTCTGAGGCATCTGTCGTTAGAATCTGACTCGCCTCTGGCCGGGTCACAGAGAGTCCCTTGTTTAGGTGACATTCCTGAGCCCACCACAAAAATTCCTTTTGAATGCAAGGTATTATTTGAATGACAGTGTCCAAATCCTGGCAGTGCTGTGTCCATACATTTTGAGATACCATTGTAGCTTCCTCATATGCAGTTTGGCATTGGGAAGCACCAGAATACAAGATGCCATGAACCCCAAGGCTTGAAGGACTGTCCTTGCAGTCAGCCTGGACTGATGAGACAACTGATGAAAGTAAAGGGAAAGATTCTTTTGTTTGTCCGGGGTCAAAAGGCCATCTGGGATGCTGTATTCAGTCTCACACCCAGAAAGCACATGTCCTGAGAGGGTACTAGACTGGACTTTATTTCGTTCACAGAATACCCCAGGCATCTTAGCACTGCTATCACATAATCCAAATGATGAAGAAGCTCGTCCTTCCTTGAGCCAGAATCAGGCAATCGTCCAAATAAGGATAAATCTGTATTCCTTTTAACCTGAGGAAAGCTATCACTGGAGCCAGAACTTTCGTGAACACTCTGGGCAGTAGATAAGCCAAAGGGCAATGCAGAGAACTGATAATGAGAAGTCCCAGCTCGAAAACGCAGATACTTCCTGCAACTCAGTCTGATAGGAACATGAAGATAAGCCTCCTTGAGATCTAAAGTTACCATCCAATGATCTTTGCCCAGCAGAGGTAAAAGCTGCTGTAACACCAACATTTTGCAGTTGCGAATGTCCAGATAAGTGTTGAGGATAGATAGATCCAAAATTGGTCTCCACGTGTTCCCTTCTTTGGTACTAGGAACAGGCGAGAATAAAATCCTAGGCCCACCTCTGGCATAGGGACCGGCTGAATGGCCCCTATTTGGAGTAACAGAGAAATTTGCTTGTGAGCCTCTATTCTTTGTGGAGGAGGAACGTCTGGCATGCCTTTGAAAGGAGGCAAGGTATGGAAATAAAACCTGTAACCGTGGTGTATGATATCCAATACCCATCTGTCTTGGGTAATTAAACTCCAATTTTCTTTGAAAAGAGCCAACCTTCCTCCCAAAGGTGCTGCCAGACGAGAAGGCTCTGGCAGCTGAAAAGGTAGGTCATTGGGTCTGTTTACGAAAGGACTGACCCCTGCCCTCACCAAGACTGTGCAGGAGAACTCCCTGTTCTAGGCCTGAAAGAGCTCTGAGCTCTGCCCCTACTACGTCTAGATCTACCCCTAGACTGGTAATCATAAGTAGGATACTTCCACCCTTAGCAGGCCAATTTCTACTAAACTTTGGAGGCTGAACCTGCAAAAAATCTTTAACAGTCTGCATAGACTTAGCCTTGTCTTCCATTTTCTTTAAAACTGACTCAACAGGAGAACCAAACAACACATCAGATTGTAAAGGAGCATCTAAAATCCTTGTTTTAACATGGTCAGATAAATTCTGATCCCTCAGCCAGGCGTGCCTGAATAACTGACCCAGTGGCAGCCACCCTAGACGAGGCCTGTACAGCATCAAAACCACATTGCAAAGAATGCTTACCCACCTGTTCAGAAACATGTACTAAATCTTGCAACTCTTTACAATCAATACCTTCCGCCAGAGCATCAACCTTAGACTTCAATTGTGAAAGGAGATAGTTTTGGTATTTCAACATGTGAAACTGGCAATTCAAAGCCCTCATAGCTAGAGTGGAGGAAGTATAAACCTTCTTTCCCCATCTATCCAAAGCCCTGGCCTCTTTATCAGAAGGAACCGGATTCTTGACAACAGAAGCCTTAACACCTTTAGGCCCCTGACTAACAGTTTCTGGGTCCGCCCTAGGACTCCTAAAAGATACTTATGAGCTTCAGGCACCCTGTAATACCTATCCGGTTTAACAGGAGCAGGAGGCAAAGAATCAGGATTAAGAGAAGCCTCTGTAAAACATCTTCCACCACATCCAAAACAGGAGGTATAGCCAAAGGCCTATGCTGGGGTAAAAACAAAAATTCCCTAAGCCTTTTCCTGGAATCAGAGAAGTCCTGACCTTCCCACTTAAAATGTTCCCTCATGGAATGAAGAGTTTCTGAAAAAGAAAAATCCTCAGGAGGAGAAGCAGAAGGAGTAGAATCATCCACCTCAGAATCAGAATAAGGAGAATACTCCTGCAAGTCTTCAGCCGAAGACTCTGAAACATCCGAAGCCTGCTCAAAACTCCCTAACTCAGGCTCCACCCTAGGTCTCTTATCAGGAGGGGGCAAGGAACCCCTAATCATAGTAATCAAATCTTCTGCCATTTTAAGCATATGCTTCTTGGGCACAGTTCCAGAAGAACTAGGGGTGACACCAACTGTAGCTAAACCTGGCCTGCCTCTGGGAGAAGCCTTGGAAACAGAAGGAGAGGGCCTAACCACCTTAGGAAGGGAGGGTAGTATAGTAGCCTGAGAAGCCCCTTCAGCCTGACCTGCCTCCTGAGAGGCCACATCCTGCAACAAAAAAGTCTCTCCCTGGGAACCCAAAGAAACTTCCGGTGGAACCACCGGCTCCACCGACACCTCTAAAGAACCGGTCCGCACGGACGGTTCTTCTAGCCTAGGCTTAACTGCTTTGTCCTTGCGCTTCTTGAAGAAGCGGGCGCCAGAGCATCCGACGGCATTTTATAATTGCACCGCTTCAAGACTAACCTGGCACAATCTAACCTTCTCTTTATAGTGCGCTTATTGAATCTAGCACAAGAGCGACACCCAACAACCTCGTGCTCAGGCCCTAAACAAGGAATACACAAAGTATGATAATCTCTATGCGGTATCTGTTTCCCACAAGAAATACAATTATTCACTTTTTCTGACATCCGTAAACCACTGAGGCAAGAAAAAACTAAAATATTCCCCAACGGGGTACTTAGCCAACTTTGAGTCGGTCTGAAACTCCGGAATCGAAAAATTTCAGAACGCCAACCGGCACTTGCAATGCTGCTTCTGCATCGGACCATGCGGCAAAAAAGACTGAGGATATGACGTCGGTCATGCGCATTTGTACCCTGACGTCCTGATGTCAGTCAAATGCGCCTTGACCGACGTCAGCCTTATACTTTGATAGTCGGGCCGACCGAGGACTGCAGCAATGTGAGATGAAGAACATCTGGGTGAGCGCAACCGAGGAGACCCAGGTCTGGGGACCGCTTGCGAGACTGGTCTTTCTTAGATTTATCCCCTTCCCCAAACCTCTTGGTAGGAGTTTGAGTCCCTGAGGCTGGGGAAGAGGAAGTAGATGCAGCAGCCACTGGTATCCCCATGGGGGAATAAGGGACTGTAGTCCCTGAAGAGGGGAGCAAACACTTTAGAATAAGTTTGTCCTGCCTGTCATTAGGTGCCCTGGGGTTGAAGCCAGCGCAAATAGGACAGGGGGAGTTAACATGGTCTGCACCTAGGGAAACCACATACAGAGTGTGGCCATCCACCGGAGATAGCTTATGACCACACTCTGTGCATTTTCTAAAGCCTGCCTTAGGGGCTTCTGCCATCCCCGTACCAGGCCCAAACACTCACACACACGTGTGCTCTCTAGATAGGGAAAGAGAAAGAGCGGTGAAAGCTTTTTTTTTTTTTTTTTTTGCAGACGCGGGGAGGAAAAGAAAAGATATAAGGAAGAACATAGGAAGAAATAAGAGAGAAAGTCTAAAGTTTTGTTCACTTACGTGACCTACTAGCTGGAGCTCAGAAATCATGCTTGTAACCACGACGATGGCAAATGAGATTTGAAGGGAGAAGGGAGACAAGTGGGCATTATGGGTAAGGGGAGGAGTCTGGAGCTCAGATCCATAGCTGGAAAATGCAGCCGTGTTGGATCCGATCCGATGTGAATCCGATACCCACAGGTTGAAGATCAAATGAAATAAACTACTTCAGATTATTTAATTTATGTTAGTTCTTGGATCATAGACTCAAAGGAAGTTTTGTTTATGGTATGATTAAACTAATTTGGAAGAAATAGGATATAAAGATAATTACTAAACAGATGCTCCCAACAATGTTAAATATGGAATATTTACTGGTCAGCAAAAACTAACTGGCTAACAGAATAGTGAAGGAAGCAAAATCCCTGACTGGCAGCTCCCCAAATCAGTTTTCATACTCACTGGGCCGGATTCACGAAGGCTTGCACGGAGTCTAAGAGTACAGTAAGACTCCATGCAGCCAACATGTCTGCTGAGCGATCCAGGAACAGCTGGCAGGGGCGTGCAAGAGAGGTTCTAAAACGACTCTTACACGGACAGGGTTAGGTTATGCAAATTACCTCAGTTGCTGCCAAAAGCTATGCAAATAAGGTAAAATTGCAATCCAGGAAACCCTTACCTGTCCGAGTAAGAGTAGTGCTATTTGCAGAAATGTACTCTGTTGTCAATTGAGTACCGTTCTGCAAATAGCAAAACGGAGCAGTGACAGCTCCAAATAAAGGATGCATCCAGTTGAGGGAGCATGCCAATGGCCAAATATACGGCCATTGGCAATTTTTTCCGTTGCAAAATAAAAAAAATAATAATTTTTTTTTTACCTCGATCTCTGAAGTTTAAGAGTAGCGCAGCGCCGCGCAAAAGTGCTGCACTCTAAAAACCATGAAAAAAAATAATAAAAGCCACAAATAGGAATTTTATTCAAAATATTCAACTGCCATGCAAGTGAATGGCAGGCTGAAGACAACATAGCTACTGAGTAGAGGTTGCCAAGGGGGGAAGCTCAGTCTAAGAGATGTAACCAAGCATTAGTAGGCAATCCTATGCAAATGAGGGTAAGGATAGTGAATCCCAATTTTACATGGCATATGAGCAAAGTCTGTGGAGTGTAAGAGTAGGATAAGGGGAGTATCAGAGTAGAAGATAGATGACATCATGAGGGGGGTATGTATGAAAGAATGTAAGCTCATTGGAGCAGAGTGGCATGTGTTTGCTGTCAGTTACTCATCACTGGAAGAGGTGTGTCAACAGGTATCCTAGCTAAAGCCAAGAAATTGAAGGTGTATGCCGTGGATAACACTAAAGTTTCTTGTTGAAGTGCCTGCAACGTGTTTGTGTGCGGGTGCGCGCCTGTAAATTTGAGTAAGACTGTGTGCACGCGTGTGCACCTGTGTGTGCGCGTTTAAGCTGGAGTAAGCATGTGTAAGGTTGCTGAAATCTGTGTAAGTGCGTTTGCGCCTGTGTGCGCGTGTGTGAGCTGGTGTGCGCATGTTTGCACTTGTGTGCACGGAGCTGCCCCCTGTGGAAACAGAAAAGGAAGTACAACAAATAGTACAAAGTTAACCAAGGTGAACTAGCAGCGCTAGCAGGTGAAAACAATCAGAATCAGGCAATTACATAGGCAGTACACTAGCCCAGCCCAGCCCAGCCCAGCACATAAAACTCTGCAAACAACTTTCCACCATGTTTTCCTCAGAGACACTGCAACACTGCAGTAAACTAAGAGAAGTGAAAACTTAAAAAGCTTTACTGAGACAAAGAAATGTTAGGGGCTGCCATTGATGTTATAAGGCGACATATGCAACATGCTGAGGGTGGTGACAATGCGAATGCTGCTGAGCAACCGACAGTGAGGAGACGGAGAAGAGTGTACAGGCCCAGGGAAACCTACCAGGGGCTACATGAGCTAGAGATAGTGGAGCGCTATAGAGTGGACAGAGACCTCATGCAGCAAATTGTTGAGCTGTGCAGGCCACGCCTCACACACAGAACCAACAGAGGGGAACCCATCCCAGTGGAAACCAAGGTATGTGTTTGCCTAAGAATACTAGCAACAGGTACCTTCCAGAGACCAACTGGTGATATGATGGGGATTTCACAGATATCAGCATCCAGGGTACTGCACCAGTTCCTGAATGCCATGTCAGCACTTGTCGGTGATCATGTATATTTCCCCAATTCCTGTGAGGTATTGGCCAGAAATATGCGTCTTTTCCATCAAATAGCGGAATACCCTGAGGTAGTGGGGGCAATAGACTGCAAATACGCAAAGCACCAGCTGGTGAGCGGGGTAGGGCCTACATTAACTGCAAGGGCTTCCCTTCCATCAACTGCCAGGTCATGTGTGATGCCCAGGGCATAATACTGAATGTGTGTGCTGCCTGCCCTGGAAGCTACCATGATTCCCATATCTGACACAGCTGTACCAGACATTTGCCAATGGGGACATCCCTCATGGTCACCTAGTGGGGGATGCTGGATATGCACTGGAGCCGTGGCTGATGACACCCATCAGAAATGCACACACACCTGAACAGGAACACCATAATGAGGCACACGCACAAACACGAAATGTAATCGAGTGTGTGTTTGGGCTGCTTAAGTCACAGTTCCGGTGCCTGGACACATCTGGTGGAGCCTTGCAGTACTCACCAACTACATGTACCCAAATTGTCATGGTATGTGCTATGCTACATAATATGATCCTGTGAAAACAGCTGCAGCAGGAGCAGCATAGGGGCGGGCCAAACAGCCCTGCACCATTGCCAAAGCCATCACAGGCAGAGCGTGACTCAGAGGAGGAACAACCTGAGCCTGCCACAGTAGGCAGAAGGAGGGGTGCCCAGTATGCTTTGGCATTGGCAAAGAGGCAACACATAGCACATACACTGGCTCAGTAGGAACCCTGGAAATGATACCTCTCTCTGACTCGCACATTTAGTAAAAGGGATGCCTAACTTGACACTACCTGTTTTCAAACATGTATAGGGAGTGTACTATGTGCATCCAACATAGGCAGCCCTGCAGCACCACCTGAGGCATGATTGCCATGTTTTAAGCAATATAAAGCAGTGCTAAACAGCTTTTACCACTATTTAGTATATGTAAACAAAACTGCACACACTAACTAGCACAGCTTTGGGCAATGTTGAGTAATATTGGGCAACGTTCAGCAATGTTGGTTAACGTTGAGCAATGTTGGGCAAGTTCGGTCAAATTTGGGCATAGTTGAGCAAAAGCAGGTAAACATGCTTATATTTGCTTTACTGGTCCTTAAGCAGTCTGGTCTGCCCAGTATGAAAATATAAAGCAGTGACAGTCCTCGAACCCAGGATACTGTGCACTATAGTCACAGTACTGAGCCACTAAACCATGACAGTATTTCACTGGTCAGCCTGTATGAAGAAATGTTGATAGTCTATGCAAAGTGTCTCATGGAAACCCTGCAGGAACAGCATAATCCCTGTCGAGTTATGACACAAAGGTGAGCCCTGCAGTAAAAATACAACTTGATTTTCAACACACATATAGTATAAATGTTAATATTGGGCATGTTCACACACGTCAACAAATGTGGACTTCAGACAGTAACATACTGAAAGATCACACTGGGCATGCTCACACACTTAGGCCAAGTTTGAGTACAGCAGTGGGCCACAAATATCTGGCAGTTGCATGTGTTAACCCAGGAACCTCTCACTATTCACCAATCCTGCCTTGTGCACACAGTTATATGACAACAGACACATATATAATATATTGGAACCCTGTCATAATCAAATATGTACCACAGATACTTTGGTTGTTCATAGAAAGTGGAAAAGCAAAGAAGATAAAAAACCTGCAATCAGTATCATCAATAAACAATGTGCACTCCAAACATTATCCAATCCAGGTTATGGAAAGATTATCTGCGAAGGACTTCAGCTAGGTCATAAATGGCAATGTACACTCATACATGTCCTGAGTCAGGGCCAACTGTAAATGACTGACAATGCCAACATCCTGTCATACATACATACCCACCTCCCACTGACAAAAGGCCCTATCATCATACCAGGAGATATCACATGTAGAATGGGTAAACAGCTCCTTCCAAAGCTGAAAACGTGACATCAATTGGATTACATTGTTTCCCTATATGTGTCATAAGTGAACTGCAGAACAAACAGACCCTGCACCTGAACAGTCTGTTGAGCCTCACCCTCTCTACAGGATATGAAACTGTTGAATGGGTTACAGCAACATATGGCACACTCCACAAGTGTTGGTGCACAACAGACCATGGGAACTATAGTCTTATAAGCCTATGAAGTCTGATCTGCAAGGCCATGGAGTCCATCATGATTGAAGTCATAAACAGAGCTATTGGAAGCCTACAAACACACAACCCTACCAACTTTGGTTTGGTCATGGGCAGATCATGGTTCCCATACCTGCTAGACTGTTTGCAAGGCAGCCACCCAGGACATACATCACTGAAATGAGCTACACACATCCCACATAGACTTTGAATAGCCCTTTTCCAACATCCCAGACACATGTCGTATCCACAAAATCAATAACCTGTGCATACATATGTATTGTCATCTGATGGATTGGCAACTGGGTCACAGATAGATCACACAAGGACAGAATTGTTTGTGTGTGATCTCCTTTGAGAGGAGTGCCCTTTTTGGAGACTAGGAAAACACCTTAAAAGTGGTATATTCCTCTTTGGCAAGTCTGATGATGTCAGCATCCCACAAATACAGCAGTGGAAATGAAAACTCCCAGTAAAGCATATAACACGTTGTGTTAATACGTATTTCTCTAGTAGCATAACATATTTAGGTAGGAGTTTGAATCCTGCAATTGCTGAGTGTTTGTGTGTGATTTCCTTTGAGAGGAGTGCCCTTTTTGGAGACTAGGAAAACACCTTAAAAGTGGTATATTACTCTTTGGCAAGTCTGATATGTCAGCATCCCACAAATACAGCAGTGGAAATGAAAACTCCCAGTAAAGCATATAGCACGTCGTGTTAATGCGTATTTCTCTAGTAGCATAACATAGTTAGGTAGGGGTTTGAATCCTGCAATTGCTGAGTGTGTGTGTGTGTGTGTGTGTGTGTGTGTGTGTATGTTTGTGTGTGATTTCCTTTGAGAGGAGTGCCCTTTTTGGAGACTAGGAAAACACCATAAAAGTGGTATATTCCTCTTTGGAAAGTCTCATGATGTCAGCATCCCACAAATACAGCAGTGGAAATGAAAACTCCCAGTAAAGCATATAGCATGTCGTGTTAATGCGTATTTCTCTAGTAGCATAACATAGGTAGGGGGTTTGAATCCTGCAATTGCTGAGTGTGTGTGTGCGACACTGTTGGTCAATGTGTTGTGGGTTTTGCTTTTTCTACTGTATGACATATCAGTAAAACAACAGTATGTGCATTGCACACTTCGGGTATCTGTGTGGCAAATACATATATGTACATGTGACCTCAATTAGTTCATAGGTGTGAAGCCTGCTTTCTACATGAATACATCTGTTACCTTTGACAGATTGTGCTGCTGCTTCTCAGACCTTAGGTCACATATGTATGTTTGTGACAAGGCCAGCCACTGTAGTGATCTGTGGCCTAGGTCATCTGTGTCACACACACCCATGACAGTTTCTATAGAATAGTGTGAGTGAGGGTTCATGCCTGGGGTATATTTCAGACATGTTCAAACACAACAAAGTCTGTCAATAATGGACATTCATTATAGGTGTACAACAACTTCGTGGATATGCATACAGACCCCTTATTGCTTATGTGATACACCGAGAGACTTCAGAATACCTTTGGAAATGTGAATACCAAAGGACATATGACATAACACGTGGCTGTATGTACACATCGGTACCCGTTCTACATGTTGTGGGCTACTATGTTTAGGAAATGTGGATGACTATGCTATAGTTGGCTTATAGCTTTACAGCATGGGTTGGACAACAGGTATCTGTCTGTATGATACCCTTGTGAAGGATAAGTGTCTCATCCGGAGAATGCATTGTAGGCCACTGTATGCATTACCAGATGTGGACGGACATATCCCTAGTGTGTTTGCTTGTACCTAAGAGGGCTACATGCCAAACAGGAGTGGTCCCAGGAATGGGTGGCGGTCAATACCAGTGGTTACTGGTATAGTATAGTACCGGAAGGATCCAAATGCTACTGACTTTCCTACATCTGTGTGCCAGTTGTCAAGACATCATCTAATGACTGGTTATAGTCAGGCTGTTGAAGTTGTGTATACTACCAGAATGATAACCAATGACAGATAGTAACAGTATCACTCACAGCATAGTGTCAAACCATGTCATACACACATGTGTACCCAAGTTAAAACATATGTGTAGTAAAATGCATACTGGCCACCAATAGAAACTATGAAGTGTTAACACTGTGTAATACAGGGCATGTCACCCTTCCCATGTGTCCACTATGCACGTACATGCAGACAGTGCACCTCCACCATGTTCACAAATGTACACCTTCAAATCTGTACTGCACACATCACACACGTACTGTCCACTCACCAATACATGCTGTCAGAACTACATACATCAGCCAAGTGGCACATGGGCGGACAATACATTTTTGGAATTAACACTGGTGTAAACAATACTACATTGATAATCATAGCTTTAATGCAGCATGCCTGCTCAGATATACCTACAAGGATATCATTACACTTTACTGTTGACAACATGCTAACATTGCTACACTGCTATAAAGTCACCCTGTGCATCAGCACCATGTTAGCCTGTTCCTGCATCAATGTTACAGATGACAGGAGGTGGCACAGTTTCATCATATGCACAGGGTGTGTTGTTGGTTTGCCAGAGCCCGACATTGACCCATCCAATCGACATGTATGCGTGTGTGAGGGACAACAGTACAGCATGGGTCAATGTTGATGTAATGTGTGTGTGTATGTGTTAGCCCTAGGTGTTTGGTTTATGTGTGTGTGTCTGCATGCACACAGTTCCACCATGTGGCTGCCAAATACGGGAGGTTGTGGGATAGCCACAGACTGTACCTGCCAGGCTGTACAGATCACCGTCTCTGGCCACGGACACAGTACCTGTGCCTGGCAGGGGTGCCACGGACAGTATCAGGTACTAAGCCAGACTGGGTACTATCATCAGAGGCAGAGGGATGTCGACTGGACCCATGTCCCTGCTGGGACTGGCCAGAGCCATGTGCACGTGGTCTTCTATGACGGTCTATTGACAGCCCAGCCCCAACATTGCTGGGGCTGGTACTGGCACTACGGGAGCGGCTGTGACTTGTGTGTCGTCCGCGACGACTGCCAGCTGATGATGTTGCTGGCATACGTCCACGTCGATGTCTCAGCCATCCTGCACTGTCCTGGCACATGGACATGACATTGCAGAGGACATCTAATGTCTCCCCCCAACATCTATCAATGACCTCAGTGTAATTACAGAATGCACCGGCAAGGTCACGGATACTGTCATTGATAGTGGTGTTATGGGCCCTCTGCACCCTTAGTCCCTGTCTGGTGTACCGTTCCATACGTGCCTGTGCCTGCATTATAGCCCGGAACATACCTGAGGTTGTAAGACCTGTGGGGCATCGCCTGCCAGGGCATTACGACCAGCAGTGCTCCCACGAGAACCCCTGGACATCTGCCTATGTGGTACCATTCCAGGAATCTGAGTATGGCTGCTGTGAGGGGATGCATGTGCCATAGATACCACACTATCCTGGTCAATGCCTACTGTATGCTGTCCCTCAGCTAAGGCCACTGGTGATGAGGGATGTATTGGCAGTATGAATGTGCACATAGATGGGGTGGACAGCTGTGTACTGTTGATTGGCGGCCCAACGACAGACCCTGTCAAACCTGCCTGTGCCACAACAAGTGTATCATCATTTCCACTATTTGTGGCAGTGACTTCAGGTTCCCTGCTGCACTCAACCAACACAACCTCAGCACCTGTGAGAGGAAGACAGGAAACACACTTTATGATCTGTACATAATGTTAGCACATATGCACACATGAGCACGAACACGTGCACACATGAATACATGCACACATGAACATATGCACACATGAACACAAATACACTACTCACTAAAGTTGACACACACACCAACAGCAATCCAGAACATACTCATTAGTGGTTGATGGTCGAGTACAGTATCCCAAGCCAAAGAGTCCTATCACACGTGTCAGCATGCAGGATGTGTGTTGCTCAACAGCATGCAGTGCGAGTGTAGAGAGTCCTTGTTAATAACAGTATACATGTCTTTGATGCATGTGTATTGTTCAATGATTGGCCTCACCCTGGAACACAATGCGCACATGGACACAACATTGCTGTGCAAGTATTAAATGCTTTTCAATGTCCTGTACACCATCACTCACAGGTATACATACCATGGCTGGATGCACACAACTGTCAGGTGTATAGCAATGAATGCTATGTGTAGTACTGTAGTTACTGTAACTGAATGTAGTGTAGTACCATGAGCCATCATCAGGCAGCATCATGTGGTCACTCAAGGCCACTAATGTGTGCCACACTGGCAACTATCTTGCTGTACCTGAACTGTAGCACTGTGGCTACATTAACCATTTCACAGGCAGTTGTTACATGGGTATGTAAGGTGTTCAATAGGGAACATTGCCTAACATGAATGTGTTGTGTGTTGAAGAGTGTTGCACCGCCCCATGATAGGCCACTACCCCTCAGGTATAGTATGTGTGCTATGTGGATGACATTTGGGATACTGGAGTCTGACCTTACAGCAGGTGTCTAAATACACCATGTGTATCATATTAACACTGCGTATGACAAAGTGGTGTATGTTGTGTGCATGTGTATTGACTCTGCTTATACAATGTCCACTACAGTGTACCACAATTGTTTGGGATGCTTTGTGTATTGCATGTGTTTGAGGTAGCTACTCATGTTACTGGGATGTGCATATTCCCACAGAAAACATGCAGAGCATGCATTATGTGTAGGTGTTTTACATGTGTATATGGCCTACAACTCAACTATGACATGCACATGTTATTTGCTATATTAAATGTAGAACACTCACCAGCATGGGTCTGCTGTATTGTTGTCACACCAGAGGGACCTACAGGGATACGAGACATTTTGTCAGTGTCAACATCTATGGCATTGCTGCTGTGAGTTTGCAATTTTACAGTAGTACAATGGGTGACAGTCATAGGCATACAGATTATGTTCCAAATTATCAGTATTGCACAACACCAGGCTCCACATCATCTAAATACGCAGTACACATCTGACATATGCATGTTCTAACAATCGAGCTAACAGTAGTCTACAGATATGCCATGTTACCTGCACGCTCCGAGTCAACTTGCTGGGTGACTCCGGATTCCATGATGACACATGTCTGTTGTAGTGGTTGGCCAGGAGCCACCATGCTGAGGAGCAGCTCTTCCACTCTGGTGAGGGGCGGATGTAATGCTGCACCATCACCTGTGGCAAGCTGTTGTCTGCGGACATTGGAGGCGTGCTGCCGGACATGTCTAATTAAATCACTGCAGGGATGGCGTACCTGCTCATAAGTCCGGTTATGCATGCCTACGGCATTCACCCAACGGACAACATCTTCCCATAGTGCAGTGCGCTCATGCTGGTCCTGGCTGGTTCTGGAGAACAGCAGGATGTGATGTTGTACTAGGGTGGCTATTATGATTTCCTCCTCTTCAGGGGAATATGCAGGATTGTGATGGTGAGACATGTCCCTGGAAGACAATAAAAAGTACAGTTTTGTACCTACCATAAATGTAGATGTTCGAGTGCTAATACAGCTGCAGTAATCACAGATGGGTTCTCTGCCATCAGGCGGTCTCTCGGTCGGCCGAATTCCAAAGTCTTGGTCCAAGGCCGGTTGTCGCATTCTCTTCTGACGTCAGTGAGGCCAGAGTATATAAGACACAGCCGACGCCATGTTCTTCAGTCTTTCTTGCCCCAGATGTCAGGTGCCCCCAGAAGGAAGGCAATACATAAATTATGCTTATATGTGTATACATGCAATGCAATATAATCCAAAATCAGTGGTTGCAAGCAAATAAACCATAGAAGGATAACCCAGTCAGGTTGTATGTAGAGGTTGTTAGGCCCCATGCCTTTACCAAGTGGGGAAGGAGGGAGGAATGTACTGCAGTTGTATTAGCACTGAACATCTACATTTATGGTAGGTACAAAACTGTACTATGTTCATCGTGCATACAGCTGCAGTAATCACAGATGGGTAGAGTCCCAAAGCTACGCACAGGGTGGTAGATACTAGGAGGAACTGGGTTGAGCCAGAATGCCCTGCAAAACGGCAGTGGCAAAACCTGCTCTTGTTCTGGAATATAAAGGCAGGTGGTAGTGTTTTGTGAAGGTATGTACAGAACTCCAAGTGGCTGCCTCCAGAATATCTTTGGTAGGAACTCCTCTGAGGAAGGCTGTAGAGGTAGCTGTGGCCCTGGTGGAGTGTGATCTGATACCCATAGGAACAGATTTCCCATGATAGGAATAACAAAACCGTATGCAGTGGCCTATCCACTTAGAAATAGTCTGCTTGGAAACTGGCTTCCCTTGAGCCCCTACAGCACAAAGAGTTGTTCTGATTTCCTGAAGGACTTTGTTCTGTCCAAATAGCAACGTAGCTGCCTATGGATGTCTAAGGAATGTAGCAGCCTTTCCCCTTTGTTTTGAGGATTGGGGTAAAAGGTAGGACGGTGTATGGCTTGATTTAAAGCTACCCTAGATACCACTTTAGGCATAAATGATGGGTTGGTATGAAGGGAAACCCTGTCCTGATGGAAAATGAGAAAGGGCTGCACCGCCATGAGGGCCTGTAGTTCCGAAACTCTAGAGCTGAAGTGATAGCCAGAAGGAAGGCAGTTTTCCAGGACAAATATTGCAAATCTGTTGAGGCAGCTGGTTCAAAAGGAGGCAATGTTAATTTTTCTAGTATGTAATTAAGATCCCAGGCTGGTATTGGTTGTTTCCTTGGTGGTCTAATATTCTTAGCCCCTCTGAGGAACTGTCGTAAGAGTGGGTGAGAAAATAAAGGAGGATCCGTGTTGAATTCTGCAGAAATAGCTGAGGCATGGATTTTTATGGAAGAAAATGAAAGTCCACTGTTCAGCAGCTCAGCTAGATACTGTAATACCTGAGGCAAGTTCAGTTTTCTAGGGTCCTGGCCTTTTTTCGCATTCCAAGAACAAAACCGCTTCCATTTTGCGGAGTAAGCTTTTCTAGTAGATGGCCTTCTGGCCTCCAAAATTACATCCTGCACCTCCTTGGAGAGTAGGGTCTGTTGTGGTGTTAAGGAATTTTCCATGCAGCGAGATTGAGTGTTTTCAGCTGACTGTGGAGAGTTTTGTAGCTGTGCTGAGTCAGCAGAAGAGGCATTAGAGGCAGGGACCAGGGAGGAGTATGTGTTAGGCTCCTCAGCAATGGGTACCAGTGTTGCCTTGGCCAATCTGGAGCAATCAGTATCATCTTTGGTCTGTCTGCTCTTGCTTTCAAAAGTACCTTGGGCAGAAGAGGCAGAGGTGGGAATGCGTAAACTGTCCATGCTGTCCAACTGAATGAAAGGGCGTCCACTCTCCAGGCCTTTGGATGAAAGGTCCTCGAACAAAACTTTTCCAATTGATGATTCCTGTGGGAGGCAAAAAGATCTATGTCTGGCCTCCCCCACACTTGGGTTATTTCTGCAAACACCTGCGGATGTAACTTCCATTCATGTGGGTCTGTCATATTTCTGCTTAATTTGTCTGCCAGCGTGTTTTCCAATCCTGGAAGGTACTGTGCTTGAAGTTCGATTTGCCATTCCAGAGCCAAGTTCCAAAGGGTCATGGCCAGTCTGCACAAGGGGTATGAATGTGTTCCTCCTTGTTTGTTTATGTACCACATTACTGTGGTGTTGTCTGTTCTTATCAGTAATTGTCCTGGATGCAGGAAGTCCTTGAAAGCTGTAATTGCATTTATTACTGCTAGCATTTCTTTTTGATTGATGTGGAGGTGCTTTTCTTTTTGGGACCATGTGCTCTGGATGCACCTGTCCATCATGTGCGCCCCCCAAGCGTAATCTGAGGCGTCTGTTGTGCTAACTTGCTCTGCTTGAGGCTTGCAGAATGGGAGGCCTGTGTTTGCTTGACATGCTTGGGCCCACCATAGAAATTCCTTTTGCAAACATGGGATTATTGGTATTATTGTTTCCAAACTGTGACTGTGTTGAGACCATAGGTTTTTTAGGTACCATTGAAGTTTCCTCATATGCAGCTTTGCACATGGGATTAAAAGAATGCAAGATGCCATGAATCCCAGAGCCTGCAGGACTTTCCTTGCAGTAAGCCTGGTACTTTTTGCTAGTATTTTGAAGTACTGAGATAGTTGCCCCTGTTTTTCTGGCGTTTTTGTGTCCAAGTTGGCACCCAGGAAAATTATTTTCTGAGATGGTGTTAGCCTTGATTTCTCTTTGTTGATTGTGTATCCCAGAGCATGCAATAGCCGTGTCACATATGCCAGATGTTCCAGAAGTATGTGTTTGCTGTCCGCTTGGATCAGGCAGTCGTCCAAATAAGGGTAAATTTGTATCCCTTGAAGTCGGCAGTAGGCAATCACTGATGCCAGGCACTTTGTGAATACTCTGGGCGCAGTAGATAAGCCAAAGGGCAATGCAGAGAATTGATAGTGGATTGAACCTGCAAGAAATCTGAGGTATCTTCTGCAGCTTTGTCTGATTGGGACATGCAGGTATGCCTCCTTGAGGTCCAGTGTTACCAGCCAAAACTCCTTGCCCAGCATGGGAAGAAGTTGCTGTAATGTGAGCATCTTGAATTTTGGTACAAGTAGAAATGTGTTTAGGATGGATAAGCCCAAAATGGGTCTCCAGTCGGTTCCTTTCCTTGGTACCAGAAAAAGTCTTGAATAAAAACCTTGACCTTGTTCGTGAGAAGGTACCTCTTGAATAGCTCTCATGCTTATGAGCTTTGAAATTTGTAGTTGTGCCTCTGTCCTTTGATTCTGTGGCAGGTTGGGCATGCCTCTCATTTTTGGAAGAGTGTGGAAATGAAATTTGTAGCCTCTGTTTATAATGTCCAGGATCCATTTGTCTGTTGTGACAATATGCCAATTGTTTGCAAATAATGCTAGCTTTCCTCCCAAAGGTGCTGCCAGCTGAGACGTGCTTGGCATGGAAATAAGGGAGTCATTGGGTTTGCTTCCTGTATTGTTGTGCACTGTCCTCGCCACCTCTTGGCGCTGGAGTTTGCCATTGTCGTCCTCTATATGATCCTTGTGATTGCCCTCGGCCCCTTGTGCGTCTGTATCTGCCTCTTTGGGGCTTGTCAGTGGCTGGAAAGGACCAGTTTTTTTGAAGGCCAATTTCTGCTAAAACGTGGTGGTTGGACCTGGAAAAAGGTTTTGACAGTTTGCATGGATTTGGCTTTTTCTTCCGTTTTCCATAGTATCTCCTCAGCATTAGTACCAAATAGCACATCCTTTTGTAAAGGAGCATCTAGAAGTTTAGCTTTCACATGATCAGGCAAATTTTGTTCTCTAAGCCAAGCATGTCTGCGAATGACTGATCCCGTAGCAGCCGCTCTACTTGAAGCCTCTAGGGCATCATAACCACATTGTAAAGTGTGTTTACCCACTTGCTCTGCACTATGCATCATATCCTGTAACTCCTTTAAATCTGGTTGTTCAGGTTGAGACATTTTGTTCCTTAATTGTGATAACAGGAACTGTTGATATTTAAGCATATGAAACTGACAATTTAAGGCCCTCATGGCTAGGGTGGCAGAGGTATATACCTTTTTACCCCACCTTTCTAAAGATCTTGATTCCCTTTCTGCAGGAAGTGGATTATTGGCAGTGGAGGCCTTCAATCCCTTGGGGCCTTGTGAAATGGTTTCAGGGTCAGCATTATGGCTTTTGAAGAGAAATTGGTGAGAGCTGGGTACTCTGTAATACCTATTAGGTTTGACTGGTGCAGGAGGCAGGGAATCCGGGTTAAGGCAAGCCTCCGAATAGACATAATCAAGTATGTCCAAAACAGGGGGTATCGCCAGAGGTCTGTGTTGAGGTAACAAAAGAAATTCCCTAAGTCTTTTCTTAGAATCTGAAAAGTCTTGGCCTTCCCAATGGAAGTGTTCCCTCAAGGTGTGTAAGGTTTCCCCAAAGGAAAAATCCTCAGGTGGGGATACAGAAGGGATGGATTGTTCTGCATCCGAATCCCCAAAGGGAGAGTAAGATTGTTCCTCTGCATCAGAATGTTCTGATAAAATGGATCCCTGATCAGAAGAGGGGGAATCTTCCTCCACTCTGGGTCTCTTGTCTGGAGGGGGTTGAGAACCTCTGATAAGAGTAATTAAATCCTCAGCCATTTTAAGCATCTGTTTTTTAGGCATGGGACCTGGAGATGGGCCCTGTGCAACAGGCCTCGTGGGATGCCTGGCTGCTTTGGATTTAGTAAAGGCCTTAATTGAAAAAGAAGATGAGGGCCTAAAGACACCATGGGTGGAGGTGGACCTGTCCACATTAGTAGGCTCAACATTAGTAAAGGCTTCGGTGGTTGTAGTCTGGGAAAGGGCCGAGGCCCCAGCGGCCTCGGGTACAGGGGACACCGCCAAAGGAGTGTCGTCGGTAGTCAGGGACTGCAAAGGCGTCTCGCTGAGAACCGGACCACGTGTAGCCTGTTTTGGTGTGGTGTCGGCGGGGACCGCGGGCCTCGCGTGTCGGTCCTTTTCCTTGCGTTTTTTGGACAAAACGGTAGTCGGAGTGTCCGACGACATTTTATAATCAAAAGCTTTACCAAAGTAGTGTTGGGCAAACTCGCCCGACGCCTTAATAGTGCGTTTATTGAAGGTAGCGCAAAAGCGACAGCCCGAGACGTCGTGGTCTGGGCCCAAACAAGGTATGCAGAGGGAATGGAAATCCTTATGCGGTATTTGCTTCCCACAAGAAATACAATTATTAACTTTTTCTGACATCGGTCTGAGGCAAGAAAAGTTTCCCCAACGGGGTACTTAGCTTTAATGAAGACTTCAGTTTCCAACATTTTTCGTAATTCAGGAGCTGGCCGACCGGCACTTGCGAACTGCTTCTGCTTCAGGCACCACACGGCAAAAAAGACTGGAGAACATGGGGTTGGCTGTGTCTTATATACTCTGGCCTCACTGACGTCAGAAGAGAATGCGACGACAACCGACGCCGGACCAAGACTTTGGAATTCGGCCGACTGAGGGACAGCCTGACGGCAGAGAACCCATCTGTGATTACTGCAGCTGTATGCACGATGAACATCAATAATTGTGAGCAAGTAATGTGGCACACTTAACATTCTAAAGTACAGATATCAATGAAATGCCACATATAGCAACCTATTGGCTCTCAGTAGATACGCACTTTTAATACCACATATCAGTGCTCAGCCCACAACTGCCTGACAGTGCCTGGTACGTTCTATATATTAAATCATGTTCTGCACAGCAACAAAGTGAAACCGTATGTAAGACTATACAAAGTACAGTTTTGTACCTACCATAAATGTAGATGTTCGAGGATTCCATTGCTGCAGTCCTGACTATTGGGTATAGTCCGCGTCCCAGTCGGCCCGAATACCAGAGTATAAGGCTGACGTCGGTCAGGGCGCATTAGACTGACGTCAGTACGTCAGGGTACTAATGCGCATGACCGACGTCATATCCTCAGTCTTTTCTTGCCCCAGATGTCAGAAGACCCAAAAGACAAGTCCCAAAACAACCTGCACCAAAAACATGTACAATATATATACAACAATATATACAAAAATGTAAGCATGTCAACTCACCTACACAACCACCCCTAAATACAGAGGGAAGGAGGGAGGTAAATTGGACTGCAGCAATGGAATCCTCGAACATCTACATTTATGGTAGGTACAAAACTGTACTATGTTCTTCGTCTTCCATTGCTGCAGTCCTGACTATTGGGTAGAATCCCAAAGCAGAGGTAAGGGAGGCTGGCAAATTATAAAGTAGTAGGAGCTGACAACATGCCTTGTAAAACAGCTGTGGCAAAACCAGCCCTAGTCTTAGAGTAGATAGGAAGGTGATAATGCCTAGAGAAAGTATGCACTGAACTCCAAGTAGCTGCTTCCAGAATATCCTTAGTTGCCACCCCTTAGAAATGCTGTTGAAGTGGCAGTAGCCCTAGTGGAATGAGGCCTAATCCCAGCTGGAATCTCTTTGCCATGATGGGAATAACAAAATGCAATGCAAAAGCCAATCCACCTAGAAATAGTTTGTTTTGACACAGGCTTGCCCTGTGAACTCAAAGCAAAAGAAACAAGTAACTGCTGAGACTGCCTAAAATTCTTAGTCCTGCTCAGATAATAACGCAATTGCCTGTGTACATCTAAAGTGTGCAAAATCTTTTCCCCTTTATTTTGTGGATCTGCAAAAAACGTAGGCAAATGAATAGTTTGGTTTAAAGCCACACTAGAAACCACCTTAGGCATAAAAGAAGGATTAGTACGTAATGATACCCTGTCCTTATGGAAAATCAAAAAGGGCTCTACTGCCATAAGGGCCTGCAACTCAGACACCCTTCTTGCAGAAGTAATAGCCAACAGAAAAGCAGTCTTCCATGACAAGTATTTCAATTCAGCAGTAGCTGCAGCCTCAAAGGTTGTAGAGTAAGTTTTCCAACACAAAATTGAGATCCCAAGCAGGAGTAGGAGCTCTCGTGGGGTCTTATATTCTTTGCCCTCTAAGAAACTGCTTGAACAAAGGATGCGAAAACAAAGGTGGGTCACAATCATAGTGAGCTGAAATTGCTGCAGCATGAATCTTTATGGAAGAGAAGGACAAACCTTTGTCCAATAATTCAGTAAGGTATTGAAGAGCCACACTCAAATTAGGCTCTGAAATCTCCAAATTCTTTGCTGTACTCCAAAATAAAAATCTCTTCCATTTTTCTGCGTACACTCTCCTAGTACTAGGCCTCCTAGCTTCCATAATCACATTTAAAACTTGTTGAGGAAGTTGAGGCCTGCTGTGTTTCAACACAGAATATGCCAGGCTGTTAGATGAAGAGAGTGAAGCTTGACATTGAGCAGATGACCGTCCTGCTGAGATAACAGATGAGGAATCAGAGGTAAAGGCCATGGAGGCTTCTTTACCAGACTCCGAAGTGGGTACCAGTGTTGCGAGGCCAATCTGGAGCTATCAAAATCATCCTTGGCCTGTCTTGTCTGACCTTTAAAAGTACCTTTGGAAGAAGCGGTAAAGGTGGAAAGGCATACACATGAAGGTTTTTCCAACTGAAAGACAGAGCATCCACTTTCCAAGCTGTGTGATGAAACCCCTTTGTGCAATACTTTGGCAGCTGGTGGTTTAGTGGAGAAGCGAACAGATCTATGTCTGGAGTTCCCCATGACACTGTCAATTTCTGAAATACATGAAGATCCAGTTTCCACTCGTGGGGATCCATGATTTGTCTGCTTAACACATCTGCTAAGGAGTTCTGTGCTCCTGGCAGAAACCTTGCCTGAAGAGTTAGTTGCAAGCGTAGCGCAGTCTCCCATAAAATCATTGCTTGCCTGCAGAGGATAAGAATGTGTTCCCCTTGCTTGTTGATGTACCACATGACAGTTGTGTTGTCTGTTAGAATCAACACCTGCCCTGGAAGAAGTAACTCCTTGAAAGCCATCAATGCAAACTGGACTGCTAACATCTCCTTCATGTTGATATGTAGATGCTGTAGTCTGGCAGGCCACTTGTCTTGTATCCACTTTCCATTTAGGTGAGCTCCCCAAGCAATGTCCGAGGCATCTGTCGTTAGAATCTGACTTGCCTCTGGCCGGGTCACAGAGAGTCCCTTGTTTAGGTGACATTCCTGAGCCCACCACAAAAATTCCTTTTGAATGCAAGGTATTATTTGAATGACAGTGTCCAAATCCTGGCAGTGCTGTGTCCATACATTCTTGAGATACCATTGCAGCTTCCTCATATGCAGTTTGGCATTGGGAAGCACCAGAATACAAGATGCCATGAACCCTAATGCTTGAAGGACTGTCCTTGCAGTCAGCACGGACTGATGAGATAGTTGATGGAAGTAAAGTGACAGACTCTTTTGTTTGTCCGGGGTTAAAAAAGGCCATCTGGGCTGCTGTATTCAGTCTTACACCCAGAAAGCACATGTCTTGAGAGGGTACTAGACTGGACTTTATTTCGTTCACAGAATACCCTAGGCATCTTAGCACTGCTATAACATATTCCAGATGCTGTAGAAGGTCTTCCTTTTCTTGAGCCAGAATCAGGCAGTCGTCCAAGTAAGGATAGATTTGAATTCCTTGAAGCCTGAAGTAAGCTATCACTGGAGCCAGAACCTTTGTGAATACTCTGGGCGCAGTAGATAAGCCAAAGGGCAATGCAGAGAACTGATAATGAGAATTTCCAGCTCGAAACCGTAGAAACTTTCTGCAACTTAGCCTTATAGGCACATGAAGGTAAGCTTCCTTGAGATCTAAAGTTACCATCCAGTGATCTTTGCCCAGCAGAGGTAAAAGCTGTTGTAACGTCAACATCTTGAACTTGGGAATGTCCAAAAACGTGTTGAGGAGATAGATCCAAAATTGGTCTCCACGTGTTCCCCTTCTTTGGTACAAGGAACAGGCGAGAATAGAATCCTAGGCCCCTTTCTGACACAGGGACTGGCTGAATGGCCCCTATGTGAAGTAACTGTAAAACTTGCTTGTGAGCCTCTTTTCTTTGCAGAGGAGGAACATCTGGCATGCCTTTGAAAGGAGGCATTGTATGGAAATAAAATCTGTAACCGTGGTGAATGATATCCAACACCCATTTGTCTTGAGTAATTAAATCCCAATTTTCTTTGAAAAGAGACAGTCTTCCCCCCAAAGGAGCTGCCAGACGAGAATCTGCTGGCAGCTGAAAAGACAGGTCATTGGGTCTGTTTACGAAAGGACTGACCCTACCCTCACCAGAAGTCTGAGCAGGTGAACTCCCTGTTCTAGGCCTAAAAGAACTTTGAGCCCTGCCCCTACCACGTCTAGACCTACCCCTAGACTGAGAATCATAAGCAGGGTATGTCCACCCTTAGCAGGCCAATTTCTACTAAACTTGGTGGCTGCACCTGCAAAAATCTTTAACAGTTTGCATAGACTTAGCTTTGTCCTCCATTTTCTTTAAAACAGCTTCCACAGGCGAACCAAACAACACATCAGACTGTAAAGGAGCATCCAAAATCCTTGTCTTAACATGCTCAGCTAAATTCTGATCCTTCAACCAGGCGTGCCTGCGAAGAACAGAGCTGGTAGCAGCCACCCTCGAGGAGGCCTGTACAGCATCAAAACCACATTGCAAAGAATGCTTACCCACTTGTTCGGACACATGAACCAAATCCAGCAACTCTTTACACTCAATACCTTCCGCCAAAGCATCCACCTTAGATTTCAATTGTGAAAGAAGGTAATTCTGATATTTTAACATGTGAAACTGACAATTCAAAGCTCTCATGGCTAGAGTGGAAGAAGTATACACTTTCTTTCCCCACCTATCCAAAGCCCTTGCCTCTTTATCAGTGGGGACAGGATTTTTAACCACAGAAGCTTTTACACCCTTAGGCCCCTGGGAAATAGTTTCTGGGTCCGCCCTAGGACTCTTAAACAAATATTTATGAGCTTCAGGCACCCTATAATACCTATCAGGTTTAACAGGAGCAGGAGGCAAAGAGTCAGGGTTCAGGGAAGCCTCTGCAAAAACATCTTCCACCACATTCAACACAGGAGGAATAGCTAAAGGCCTATGCTGGGGTAAAAACAAGAACTCCCTAAGCCTTTTCCTGGAGTCAGAGTAATCCTGGCCTTCCCATTTAAAGTGCTCCCTCATAGAATGCAAGGTCTCTGAAAATGAAAAATCCTCAGGTGGAGACGCTGTAGGAGTGGAATCATCCACATCAGAATCAGAATAGGTAGGATACTCCTGCAAATCTTCCACAGAAGATTCTGAAGCCTCAGAACACTGTTCAAAACTCTCAAACTCTGGTTCCACCCTAGGCCTCTTATCAGGCGGGGGCATAGAACCCCTAATCATAGTAATCAAATCTTCTGCCATCTTAAGCATATGTTTCTTAGGCACAGAACCTGAAATGGTAGGAGAAGCTCCCACTGAAGCTGAAGGAGGCCTACCCCTCATAGAAGTTTTGGCAACAGAAGGAGAGGCCCTAACTACCTTGGGAAGAGAGGGAAGAACAGTCACTTGAGAAGCCCCCTCAGCCTGGCCTACCTCCTGAGAAGGCACATCCTGTAAGAGTATAGTTTCTGCCTGGGACTCCATGGAAACTCCTGGCAAAACCTCCGGCTCCACTGAGCCTTCCAAAGAACCGACGTCCGGGACTGCCGGTTCCTCAACCCTAGGCTTCACTGTTTTATCCTTGCGCTTCTTGGAGGGCGCCGGAGCATCCGGCGGCATTTTATAATTGCAACGCTTCCCAAACACTAACCTGGCACAGTCTAACCTCCTCTTAATAGTGCGTTTGTTAAACCTAGCACAAGAGCGGCAACCAACAACGTCGTGCTCAGGCCCTAAACAAGGTATACACAAGGTATGATAATCCCTATGAGGTATCTGTTTCCCACAAGAAATACAGTTATTCACTTTTCTGACATCCGTAAAATACTGAGGCAAGAAAAACCAAAATGTTCTCAACGGGTACTTAGCCAACTCTGTATCGGTCTGAAACTCCGGTTTCGGAAATATTTCAGTACGCCAACCTGCACTCGCAAAACTGCTTCTGCATCAGACCATGCGGCAAAAAAGACAGAGGATATGACGTCGGTCATGCGCATTAGTACCCTGACGTACTGACGTCAGTCTAATGCGCCCTGACCGACGTCAGCCTTATACTCTGGTATTCGGGCCGACTGGGACGCGGACTATACCCAATAGTCAGGACTGCAGCAATGGAAGACGAAGAACATCAGTACATGGCACACTGTATGTGACACAATGCACCACCTAGCCACAGGAGGTATATATGAAGCTAATGCATACAGACATATGTCCTCCATTGAAATAATTGTAAAGTACAGTTACAGTACTACCAATACACCACACTACTTGTTGACAGCAAACCCCTAAGTAACATATGTGCACATTCATCAATATAGGTGGCATACTGCTGTACTACACTATACATGTTGCTAGATATGCACTTATATCCTGTAACACACATACAACTGAGGTAATGTTACAGGCATACCCACACACACATCAGACATACCTACAAGACACAAAGGTATGGCAACCCAGATGAGCTTTACCTGTGTACCATACAGTACTGTGTGTCAGCACTTACAAAACCTTATGCCTGAGGTATGTAATGTGTGAGGACTACAGGTAACAAACAAAACAGTGTTTCCAAGCAATGTGGATATACACCATACTGCGCTGTGTAGGCCTACAGCTTCAGGTAGTACTACAGTTCATACGGGATTTGTATTCACTAGTGTTAACAATCAATAAGCAAAGATGTACTGCTTTAGCCTACAATGGCACACTCCAGTCAACACCATGGGACTACGTCACACCATATGCCATACTGCTTTTCCTGCCTAGCAATGACATACATATCTTTTGCGGGATCAGAGCTAGAATACTACATACCATGATATAAACAGTTTCCCACTAGGCTATCACACATATACACAATGTTGACACATTCACCTACACATTCACCATCACACTCAGTCAACCTCACATAGCAAGTAATGCAACAAGTACATGCGTGTGTGTATCGGGTCCTAGGTAGCTAATAGGCTATTAGCCATAGGGCCTATAGAAGCCTAACCATACGGTACCCTGCCCTGCAACACCCATGTAATTTAAGTTCATGTGCCCCTGTCATGCAGTGCCACATAGGTGATTCCCGGGTTGTAGTTCCTATCTCACATCCATTCATCATGATTATTCATGACAACTGCTAATGAGGACCTTTCTTTGCTACTGACAGGTAGTTAGTTCCAGAGTATGGTATGTGTCTGAGATCAGAATGTACCACCCCAGCATGTTCTGCTTTTTGACATTACAAGGTTTAGATCAGTACAGTGTGTAGCTTGTAGGGATTTTGATCTGTTTACATGGAGCATGTCCAACACCTGTGGGTTTGGCATAGCTTTGTATGTTAGGCAGAGGTTGCCTCTGGGTAGGCGGTATGCAACACAGTGTAGCTGTGGTTTTGTAAAACAGTCTGCATAGGGCATCTGTTTCAGTCTGGTAATACTCTTTGTGAGGTATGTGCCTGGCGTCTGCAGTTGCTGTAGATGTCTTCTGAGATACATACAAAAAGGGCCATTGTACTCTATGATGGGTTTTATGACTGATGAGTAGAGTGGAACACTGACCTCTTTTTCCATGGATGACACACCTTTTCTGATGACATGTGGACCGTACACAGTTTACATGACTAGTGCGGCACTGTGATTATCAAAAGGGACACTACTGTCCACCTGTGTCCCATGGTACCTTATCACACTTTTGGTGTTGAGTAGACTACCACCTATGTGGTAGTTCATGGGTACAGGGTTTTTAACAAAAGGGATGGCAATACATTTACAACATTGAGCTTGAGCATACATATAAACATCCATTGGTGTACATACAGATTTACATATAGGCACATATACAGTCCACCATTCATGGTGGGAATATCAATTATGCAAAGGTTGAGAGGGATACAGTTATGGAATAATACTGCACAGTCTTGTGCAGAATGCACTGAAGGTATTCTCAGACCATGCATCTTTAGCAGGACTCCCTGTCTGGAAGACTAGAAACCTAACAAATCATACCCACAGCGTTTAAACACCACATGTCATATACCAGCACTGTATGCTGTCTTGTTTACCACACACTACAACCGACATAAAAATATGCACATAACAACCTTCACCAACATATATATGTCCACCCTTCACAAACAGCTGCAGTATGTCTCTTGCTCTATGCACATGTTAAGATGCTAATATATCTGACACATAAATATCTCTCCATATGTGTGTGCCATACACACACAAGGCCCACACTGTTGTAAGTCCGTAGACCTCACGGATGACATGTTGGGCCTTGCTACAACATGAACAGTTGTCACATGTGTGCATAACAGTAATATTACAGGGAGTATTTATAGCTGCTAATGCTACATTACTATACTAGCCTGGTACAGCAGTTGCCAATGCTAAGCTACACATTATATGACTATCATGCATGTGTTACTCTGTCACATCCAGGTTTATATAGCTGTTTGCACTACTCCCCCAAACAGCCATTATACACAGTACTGTACAGAACACAGAGAACATGATCAAATGTTTGACATTTAATGCTGAGCTACATATGTCACAGTTATGTCCCACTGCACACAGCTACACACTAATTTGTCCATGGCAGTAGTTATGCATGGCATCAGTGCATACATATCTATATGCATGTTTCAAAGTATGTACAGTACTCTTCATAAACATCTACTACTTGCCGGTAACCACATATCTGTTACATACCTGTTTGTCACTTTCAGGTCCGTCTGTGTATGTTTTGACAATTTTTTTTTGGTATTAATTAAGTAAAGTTTGCTTTTACTTAACTGTTTTTGGTTATTAATTAAGTTTTTTTTTACTTAATTAATATATTTGGTTAGTAATTCAGTAAATTTGTTTTACTTAATTAAATTTTTGTTTTATTAAGTAATATTTTTTTTTACTCCTCTCCAGGTTTACAGATGCTATAACACATGCAATGTAATGATTGCATGTGGGGATAGCAAGTACAGTCTTCTTTTATAGGTATCTGCACATGTGCATGTGATGCCCTCTGCACCAATTGGTGCCCAGCATTTGGTAAATGCATACAGCCTGCAGTGTGGTAATTGCAGTACTCACTGTCATAGCAATCCAATGCTATAAATTGCTAAGTTATGTAGGCGTAGCCCTTTCAGATTTCCAGAGTGGGGCCCATGCTTGTTTGCTGTGGAGACTGTTGTTTAAGTCAGAAGGTTGGTATACTTCTTATATCTGAAGCTAGAGGTGTAGATAGTGATGTACATGTTGCACTCAGACCTGACTGTTGCCACTTCCAGTACAGAGCTATCAGTGTAGAGTTTAACTCACCCCTACAAATGCTTACACAAGATACATATGAGTATGTAGTTTCTTTTCTACATATATAATTAACTGCCATACAAAAGTAGTTATTGAGAAGTATTCTTTTAGCACATGAACTGTTTGTGAACTGTTATACTGTGCACATTAATGTACTCACTTCTGCAGGGTTTGTGTTTTTTATTGTTGACATTAGCACAGGATTCTCAGGAAAACTGGACAATTCCAGTACTGAGTATGCCTACCTACATCCTTGGTAGACCCTAAACACACATGTATATTAAAAATTTGGGGGGGGATGCAGACATACAGAGAGCATTATGTATTATTGTGTGAATGTTATCTTACTGGACTTAAAGGATTGGTGTGCACCTGTTAGTTTATCAAGGCAGGTGCTCTGTCCACCTTTCTAACGTCAGTACTTATCAGAGGGATTCAGAGGGACACTGCTAAAATATGTTTCACAATCAGGGACATCCCTGAAAAGTAGTCACAGTTAGGAAGTATGGCCTCTGCCCTAATCAGATATGCCAGTGTTTGTCCTGCTATGATACTGTGTGGGGGTTGTAAAGTGCCTCTATAACATTATTTGCTGCTAGAATGACTGCTTCTCTTATCACAGTCATGTAATGCAATTCCACAACAATTGCTGGTAAAGATCCACAGAACAAGCTTTGTGTTATGGCCTTCCTATTTTTCCTTTACATTTACTCACTGTATTGCATGATATATTTATTTCAGCACCAAGTTATTGTATGTCTGCTGTGGCTTAGTGGTACTTCATGCAGTCTAGTGTGTCCAAGGTCTGAGGTTCGAGACTGACAGAGGTGTTTTATTTTGCGGCTGAGCAGAACAAGGGCCCTGACATACAGAGTGACTAAGGCACTTTTAAGCAGTTGGAAGCGGGTTTGCACGGGTTTGCCCGATGCTTAGCAATACTTAGCCAAGCGCACACATGCGCACACTCGCTTAAACCCGCTAACTACTGCTTAAAAGGGCTTACTCCCGCTAACCCCCGTGCTAATTTCTTTGAAAGAAAAGAAAATGGGGAGATAGGAAAGTGGTGAAAAAGGGGGCACAAAGAGGGAAAGACAGTAGGGAAACAAGCTCGGGATGTGCAGGATGGGTGTAGGGAAGGTCCATAGCTGCCCATTTCTTTACCAGCAACAGCTGTGCATATGCAATAAATTTGGAGTGAAATTTGAAACCTTCCACCCCTGAGAGAGGGGTGAGGACAACAAAGTATGTTGTACTGACAATTATAATTATCAGTTTACATGTCCAGCGGACATGTGTGCAAAATGGGCAGCTATGTATGGGGCTTAATTTTTTTGTGGGAACAGATTGCCCTTTTTTTTTTCCAGGTGAGAGTGGAAAGTGAGGTAGAGGAAGTAGGTATACTTGGGGAGGTAAACAGACAAGACAAACCAGACGCATACAGGGGCGGAGTATGACACATGGGGTGGGTGAACACAATTGACGGGGATGGATGTTTGGAAATTGCAAGCCCATGAGCCCACAGATGGTAACAGTGGAACTGAGATCCCCACCCATGGGCAGTCACCACTGCACCTTCACAGCCCCGAGGGTGGCTGTGCTGGGGGCTGTGTAGGAGGGGCAGGCTCACCCGTGAGTTGCGCCACTCTCGCCTCGAGCTGGCGTAGGGGTTCAGTGACTGAACGCTGGATCTCCCTATGCACCACAACCCGGACCCTTCGAAGGGTGACAGGTGGCCCTTCGCCCACGCTTGCACGGGGGGGACGAGCCACATCCCCTGCAGCGCTTCCACCCAAAGATGGCACAGGACCAACGGAGGAGGGGAGCCCGGGCTGGGCATCGGACCTGCGGGTGCCAGGTGCAATCGCCAGCTGAGGAGGGACAGGTGGGTCCGCTGGGACCGGCCTTCCCATACGTTCTGTGATTAGGTGTGTTTAATTACAACATAAACAACAGCATTCCAAATTAGTTGTAACAGCATGCAGTAATATTCCCATTAACCCAACACACCGGGGTTCCAACAGTTGAACAGCAAGCATAACACATGCATATATTGAACGACAGTGGACATCCCAACAGCATGCAGGGATGACTGGTGGCAACAGGCCACCAAGATTGTGGTGTTTGAACAGGGCACACGCATCAAAGTAAATGCAGATATTTATAGAACAATAGGACATATGTCCCAACAAATGTTTCGAGATTAGACATACCCAATGAGGTGTGGAATTGCATTGTTTATGCACATACAGTAGGGTGTAGAAAGAAACCTCCATTAACATCTTATAAGTACTTTTAATCTACACTACATTCCTATTGAATGCAGGTGTATATCCCCTACATGTATTATTACACTAGGCAACATGCATTAGGTTGTGTCATGGGTTTGGCTAGTTCATTATATACCTGACCTATATCTGACATACTAACTGTCCAAGATGCAGCTTTTACTACATAGTTATTTAATTTTATTTATATTTATATATCTACATATCTGGATGTGTTCACATGACATTTTCAGTTCAATTTCTACAGAACCCTACATTTCGTGTAGCACACTCACATTTCTGGGGAACACATTAACAAGCTACTCATGTGCCAGATTTACCTATGCATGCCAGCCATTAACCGACTGTTGAGGACTGTATATATGCTTCACAGCTACTGGCACTTTCTTCATCCACTTTATATGGGACTGCCCAACTGTGGGTTGACAGCACTTAATACAACAGTATTATTTGTATAATGCAAGGGTACAATAACATTTCAAAGTAAGTGACAAAGACACACTCCAAGTATTATACCTTTATTAATTACATTACACACTTTTCTACAGGTTCTCTCCTTTATTTGATATTACAGTGCATACGGAAGACATATTCAATACATATTATACCTTTATTAATAGGTTACAACACTCTTTTTCAGGCTCGCTCACTTATTTTATATGACAGTACATGCAGAGATATTATTCCGGACTTATTTTACCTTTATTAATGGGTTACTACACTCTTTTTCTGGCTTTCTGACTTATTTTATATAACAGTACATGCAGAGGAATTATTCAGGGCATTTTATGGCTGTATTATTGGGCTACAACACTTTTTTTCAGGCTCTCTCACCTATTTTATATAACAATACATGCAGAATAATTACTAACCTGCCTGGTAGCACAGCCTTAGCAGCCTATCTGCATAGGCTTGCTGATTCGCAGCACGGACACCTGCAGCTGTGAAGTAAATGAAGGGATATTGAGACATACCTATCCATTATATAGACTAAATTAGCATGTCTTACATACTGCATTCCATGGCCACCTACTCAGTAGTCGGCATCTTGCATGTCATGGGCCTCCTGTATCCATTGGTTCAGTAGGTCCTGCTTCTGTCTCTTCAGGTTTGCATGGTGGTGACAGACCTGCTCACCAGTCTGAGGAATGCCTGTGGCACTGGTGAGATCATGAGCTAACCGGTTCCAAGCCCCTGCTTTGTACTCCGTCCCTTGGAACTGGCCCTGCAGGAGTCTTGACTCATGACGGTGGACAAAGAGCCAAATCATGTATTTTGACTCCTCGATGCCCCAGCGTTGCGCTCGAAAGCGAGTACACTCTCCAGCACCAGCCATTCTACCTGTAGATGGGAGCTAAAATCAGTTATGGCGAGTATTCCTGCCTATGGAGCTTAAATATGCAGCATTTCCAGCACTTTTTTGTGATTGGCCATTTTTGAAAATTCTCGGCTGACTGCAGAACTGCTTAGCAATGGTTAATTTACCATTTATAAGTATATGTATGTTAACAGTGGCTGTTTATCCTAAACTGTCATGGCTTAGTGATTCAGTACTTTGATTATGGTGCACAGTGTCCTGGGTTCAAACCTTGTCATTGCTTTTAATTTTACTACTGTCCAGATAGGCTAGGGGGTGTGGCTGTGGTTAGGCAACTTTGCTCTACGTTTCCCTACGGTGCGCTGGTTAGCGCGATGCGCCCCATACATAGCTGCCCATTTTGCACACGTCAGCTGGGTAAAGCGCTGCTTAGCTATGGGCAACTATATTGCAGTGGGTAAAGCGCTGCTTAACTACGGGCAACTATATTGCGCTGGGTAAAGCTTTGCTTAACTATGGGCAACTATATTGCGCTGGGTAAAGCGCTGCTTAACTACGGGCAATTATATGTCAAGATCCTTCTTATATTTATATATATACATTTTGTTCACTGATACATAGGCCATTTCAATGCTTTTTAGTAAAATTTTATTCATATATGTCAGGAATTATTTCATATACTAATTTAAAACATAAAATAGAAAGGGGAGTGGTGGGACTCAAACCGTGCATGCCTCCTCTTTGTGTGAAGGCTCTACCACTACGCTATTGCTATTTGGCTTATTTTGCATAAACATTCCTTATTATGCTCTTCAATGTCGAAATTGCTAACTGCAGTTAAGCAATGGGCACACCCGCGCAAACACATGCAAATACGGGCAGCTATATCGGGAATTAGAAAAAAAAATTAAAAGTTTTACATTTTATAACTGTACTGGGGGTTTACAATGTGAGGGAGTGTAGTGTTCGGTATGTAGACATTTGAGCGGACTCGCTCATGTGTGTTGACATTTCACAATTGAGACACTTGCAGGGACATGGACCTTTGGAGTGCTCGGCAGTTAGATATGCCCCCTGCCTTCCTGCATGGTCCGTGTTAGACTTGGAGTGGAGTCAGCGTGCCCTCATGAATATGCATGGCACACTGACGTCATCCCGTTCAACTGCAGTTTCCGAGTAAGACTTATTTAGTCTTACACGGAGGATTCGTGAATCCCGGGGATTGTTTCACCCTTAATGGATGACTTCTCCATTCCCCGATACTGTACAACAATCGAACTGGTATACATAATTAAGGGAGAAAAATGGTGAAGTCCTCCATATGGGGGTGCAGTGGGGCTTACTCCCGGCAAAAATGGTTTATGTGAATTTTATCCATAGCTTTTGCAGTTGAGTTTTACAGTGCAATTGACTCATCCAGTTTATTTGCAAGTTCTTTTTTTGATAACTATTACTAGGTCTATTAAATATAAACTACATTTTGTTAGCTAGGATTTTTGACATGGGAATTGACACAGTTCTGTCACAACTGATAGAACCAGAGGTACATAGGTTTGGGGAAGTGGCTATAGGAAAGCAGTTGATGTTATTACAATGTTCTTATTTCGGCTTTTCCCGGTTTGGTGTTGCCAAAGCGGAACTCTGGTCCGCTAATGATTGGCAGTAGATTTTTACGGTGCCGAGGTGCACGCCCATTCACACATGTCTTTCGAATGCCACTCAACCGCGGGGAGGACACGCAGAAGGTGCTCCAGCCGAGAATCGAACGGGAGAACCGCTTGCTGTGAGGCGACAATGCTACCGCTTCACCACTGCGGCTACATATAGTTGATGTTATTACAATACAGTGTTGAAATGATAAATGAAGGTCAGGATTTTGGTTAACTGCAACATAAATAAGGTATTTAATAATTTGGCTCACAATAGTATGCTTCAAGTGTTAAAACTGTACAGATTTGGTATGACAGGAAAAATCCCTATAGTGAATTATATGACAGAAAAGAAGTGAGAATGCCGAATGGAGTTAGGCAAGGGCACACATGCAGCCCTTTATTCTATGAATTGATGAAGATGCAATGGTAGAGGAAGTAAACGGGGCGACTCTAAGTAAGCTGTGTTTGGTTTATGATAATTTAAATTATGTTCCCTCCACAATACCTGAATCACCTTAAATTATGTTACAGTTGCACTATCTAAAACCAAAAGCACTAGTTCCATGGGATCTGCTGTAATTCTTGGCTGTCTACTAGTAAGTGGCAAGCATTGCTCAGCCAACCACCACTTAAATCTGTTCAATTTAATTTTCTCCATAGGCTATGCCATTGTAGGACCATTACTTAAAACTGTCCCCACGACAGACCCTACAAACTATAGACTTGTTAGCATCACAAGTACTGTCTGCAAAGTTATGGAATATGTAACTGCCCAGCTGATAAACTCTGACATACATGACCAACAAACCCTGGATCCCAAATAATTTGGATTTGTAAAAGGTAGACCAAATTTATTAAAGCTAGTCAATTTCTTCAAAAGGATTAAAGAAACCCTGCAAGAGGGCCTGAGAGTCCATACTGCTTACTTTGATTTCGCTAAGACCACTGACACTGTCTCACATGCTGTTATCACAGATGAAAATCGCAGTTTATCATAAAGGTGTATGTAGTCCACAGAATAGTCAACTGGCTCTTTGAAAAAAAAAACACTCTGGTAAAGTGGAGGTTACCTTCTCTAGCCAAAGGACTGTTACAGGAAAGGGTTTCTACTAGGCTTTGTCCAGGACTCCTGCTGCTTGACAGATACCTCTTAGAAGTAAAATACTGTAAAATGGGTGCAACCATCAAATTGCTATCAGACATCTAGATATCCAATAAGGGCCTGTAATACACCGCCTGGTGTGTCAGTCATGGGGCTTGCATTACTTGCCAAAAAATTTGAGGAGGGCAGCACTCCCTTCTCTTACCCCATTGCTGGCATCTATCTGAAATCAAATACAATTTTCAGGGAACTGGGTAGCTGTGCTAATGAGCTTTCTTTTGAACACTCTGTCTTGGCTATGGTCAGGAAATCCTTCTACCTTGCTTAGATGATCTTCCAGGGTATCTCTTGCAGGTTCCATGCAGACTTGTTCTTCCTTATTGTGCCTATCCCTGAATACAGTGCTTGTTTTGGACCGTATCTCATAAAGCACCTTGATCAATTTGAAAGACTCCAAAGGTTTCTGACCAACATGATTTTTGAACTACAAAATCTAGTCTACCTTGAAACACTAAAAGCCCAGTCATTCTGCTTTGCTTCATAGACTCCTGAAGAATAACTTTGTTTAGCCTTTCAAGCATTGAAAGTTACTCCCTTTTACAAACTCCTATATCACAGCAGAATCAAAAGATCAGCAACACCATTTGATATGACAGATTCATAACCAGGCACATTCTCTGCCTTTAAATATCAAACAAAAATAACACCGTCTGCTTAAAAAATTAGACTCAATAACCAGATGGGATACTAAGCTCACATCAGGGGTATGAGGGAATATCTTTCCAGGGTAACGAATATACTCTCAATAAAAGGGGGTTATGCCTATGTTTCTTGAAGGCCCTTTGGATGTAAGAACCAACTATCCTGAGTTATGCAGAGCACAAAGTTTCAAGCTTGTCAATGTCTTTGCTCAAGAATTCTATACAAAGCCAAATGTAATAGGAGACAAACATCCAAAACCAGGGACAATTTTTAAATATTACTCCAATTCACTTAAAAAAGTTAATAGAATAACATGTTTTGTATCAACATGCATTTTCTGAACAATACAAAGTATGAAACTTGAAAGTCTGGTAGTATTGACTGACTGTAATCCTCATTAAATTATCAAAAAATCAAAACTTCTATGAGGGACAGGGTAAAAATATGAGGTAAAATCAAGGATGTTCTAAAAAAAAAAAAAGGAAGTATGCATAGTCTTAGTGACAAGAAATAAAGTAAATTCAGAAATGGATTAAAAACCAATGAAGATACTGAAAGTGGAGCAAATGGAGAAAATTTAATTTCTGGAACATAGAGAGAAAATAGGCAGAAGGTTTTCATTTCAGGAATCAGCTTCTGAAAGGTGGACAGGTATACTGAATTCACTAAACGGCATTATTATAAGTTGGGCAGTACATAAACTACTGTTTAAGTAAAAGGTTTGTTAACAAACATCATTTTTACAGGAAAGATAAGGTATGACGGTAGGATATACTTTCTAGAAAAAATGTAAATAGAAATGTACACTCTTTTAGTGCAGTGTAGGCCTGCAGATTAAATCTCGTTAAAGGAGAAAGTTTAAATAAAGATATCAAAGTAGGAGTTCTAGCTATGGTAAACCTGAAGATTCTTCTCCTCTGACTGCATTTTCTTCTGCATATTATGATGCAAGGCAGCAGTGAAGCAGGACAGTTGTTACAAATAAAAAGTACAGTTTTGTACCTACCATAAATGTAGATGTTCGAGTGCTAATACAGCTGCAGTCATAACAGATGGGTTCTCCTGCCGTCAGGCGGGTCCTCGGTCAGCCGAATTCCAAAGTCTAGGTCCGGCGTCGGTTGTCGTCACTTCTTCCCTGATGTCAGTGCGACAGGGGTATAAAAGAACCAGCCAACGCCATTTTCTTCAGTTTTTCTTGCCCCAGATGTCAGGTGCCCCCAGAAGGAAGGCAATACATAAAATTATGTAATAATGCAATGCAATATAATCAAAAAACAGTAGTTGTAAGCAAATACACCATAAAAGAAAACCCTTAGAGGGGAAGGAGGGAGGGAAACCTGGACTGCAGCTGTATTAGCACTCGAACATCTACATTTATGGTAGGTACAAACCTGTACTATGTTCATCGTGCATACAGCTGCAGTCATAACAGATGGGTAGAATCCCAAAGCTAAGAAAGGGGTGGTAGGCACTAGGTGGAACTAGGAGGAGCCAAAATGCCCTGCAAGACTGCAGTGGCAAAGCCTGCTCTAGATTTGGAGTATAATGGTAGGTTGTAGTGCTTGGAGAAGGTATGCACAGAACTCCAAGTGGCTGCTTCCAAAAGATCCTTGGTAGGTACTCCTCTGAGGAAGGCTGCAGAGGTGGCTGTGGCCCTGGTGGAATGGGTTCTAATGCCTGTAGGTACAGTTTTGCCATGAAAAGAATAGCAAAAGCGTATGCAGTGTGCTATCCATTTTGAGATTGTCTGTTTGGAAATTGGCTTTCCTTGAACTCCTACCGCATAGGCCACAAAGAGCTGTTCTGATTTTCTGAAAGGCTTTGTTCTGTCCAAATAATAACGCAGTTGTCTGTGGATGTCCAAGGAATGTAGTAATCTCTCCCCCTTGTTTTGAGGATTAGGATAAAAAGTAGGTAAATGAATGGCCTGATTTAAAGCTACCCTGGATACCACTTTAGGTATAAAGGATGGGTTGGTTCGTAAGGAAACTCTGTCCTGATGGAAGATGATAAAAGGCTGGACAGCCATGAGAGCCTGTAGTTCTGAAACTCTACGAGCTGAAGTGATAGCCAGAAGGAAAGCTGTTTTCCAGGACAAATATTGCAAATCTGATGAGGCAGCTGGCTCAAAAGGAGGCAAGGTCAGTTTTTCCAGAATGAAATTAAGATCCCAAGCAGGTATTGGTTGTTTCCTTGGAGGTCTTAAATTCTTAGCCCCTCTGAGGAACTGTCTTAAGAGAGGGTGAGAGAATAAAGGTGGATCAGTGTTGTATTCTGCAGAAATGGCTGAGGCATGGATTTTGATTGAGGAGAACGAAAGTCCACTGCTTAGCAGTTCAGCCAAATATTTAGTATTTGAGGTAAATTCAGTTTTCCAGGGTCCTGGCCCTTTTTCTCATTCCAGACACAAAAACGTTTCCATTTTGCGGACTAAGCTTTTCTAGCTGATGGCCTTCTGGCCTCCAAAATGACATCCTGCACCTCCTTGGAGAGTAGGGCCTGCTGTGATGCTAAGGAATCTTCCATGCGGCTAGATTGAGTGTTTTTAGCTGACTGTGAAGAGTTTTGAAGATGTGCTGAGTCAGAAGAAGAGGCATTAGAGGCAGGGTCCGTGGTGGGGAATGCGTCAGGCTCCTCAGGAGTGGGTACCAGTGTTGCCTTGGCCAGTCCGGAGCAATGAGGATCATCTTTGGTCTGTCTGCTCTGGTCTTCAATAGGACTTTGGGCAGCAGAGGAAGAGGCGGGAAGGCATAAACTGTCATTGATGTCCAACTGAAAGAGAGAGCATCCACTCTCCAGGCCTTTGGATGGAAGATCCTTGAGCAGAATTTTGTCAATTGATGATTTTTGTGGGAGGCAAAGAGATCTATGTCTGGCCTTCCCCATTCTTGGATTATTTCTGTAAAAACTTTTGGATGCAACTTCCATTCGTGTGGATCTGTCATATTCCTGCTTAGGTTTGTCTGCCAGTGTGTTTTCCTTGCCTGGCAAGTACTGTGCTTGTAGTTCCATTTGTAAGTCCATGGCCATGTTCCAAAGTGACATGGCCAGTCTGCATAGGGGGTAAGAATGTGTTCCTCCCTGCTTGTTTATGTACCACATAACTGTGGTGTTGTCCATTCTTATCAGTAGTTGACCTGGTTGTAGAAGGTCCTTGAAAGCTATAATAGCATTTATTACTGCTAGCATTTCTTTTTGATTGATGTGAAGGTGCTTTTCTTTTTGGGACCATTTGCCCTGAATGCACCGGTCTGTCATGTGCGCCCCCCAGGCGTAGTCCGAGGCATCTGTTGTGATGACTTGATTTGCTTGAGGCTTGCTGAATGGAAGACCTGTGTTTGTTTGACATACTTGAGCCCACCACAGAAATTCCTTTTGCAGACATGGAATTAGTGGTATTATTGTTTCCAAACTGTGGCTGTGTTGAGACCATATGTTTTTTAGGTACCATTGTAGTTTTCTCATATGCAGCTTTGCACATGGGATTAGTAAGATGCAAGATGCCATGAATCCCAGAGCCTGCAGGATTTTCCTTGCAGTCAGCCTGGTGCAATTTGCCAGTGTTCTGAAGTATTGAATTAGTTGCCCCTGCTTCTCTGGCGTGAGGTAGGCCATCTGGGTGTTTGTGTCCAAATTGGCACCCAGGAAAATTATCTTCCGAGAGGGTATTAGCCTTGATTTCTCTTTGTTGACTGTGTAGCCCAGAGAGTTTAATAACATTATTACATAAGCCAGATGTTTCAGAAGAATGTGCTTGCTGTCCGCTTGGATCAGGCAGTTGTCCAAATAAGGGTATATTTGTATCCCTTGAAGTCTGCAGTAGGCAATTACTGATGCCAGGCATTTCGTGAATACTCTGGGCAGTAGATAAGCCAAAGGGCAATGCAGAGAATTGATAATGGGTTGAACCTGCAAGAAATCTGAGGTATCTTCTGCAATTTTGTCTGATTGGGACATGCAGGTATGCCTCCTTGAGGTCCAATGTTACCAGCCAAGACTCCTTGCCCAGCATGGGAAGAAGTTGCTGTAGAGTGAGCATCTTGAATTTTAGTGCAGTAGAAATGTGTTTAGGAAGGAAAGATCCAAAATAGGTCTCCAATCTTTTCCCTTCCTTGGCACCAGAAATAGCCTGGAATAAAAACCTTGACCTTGTTCGTGTGTAGGTACCTCTTGAATAGCTTTCATGTTTATGAGATCTGAAATTTGCCTTTGTGCCTCTGCCCTTTGATTGTGTGGCAGGTTTGGCATGCCTCTCATTTTGGAAGGGTATGAAAATGGAATTTGTAGCCTCTGTTTATAATGTCCAGGATCCATTTGTCCTTTGTGACAACATGCCAATTTTTTTGAAAATAGTGCCAGCTTTCCTCCTAAGGGGCTGCCATTTGAGACCTGGTTGGCATGCAAAGGGAAAGTCATTGGGTTTGCTTTCTGAAAGATTGCGAGTTGTCCTCACCACCTCTTTGTGTAGGAGCTTGCCATTGTCTGCCTCTATACGATCCTTGTGATTGTCCTCTGTCCCTCGGGCACCTGTATCTGCCTCTTTGGGGTCTGTCTGTGGCAGCAAAGGACCAGTTTTGGAAGGCCAATTTGTACTAAACGTGGGGTTGAGCCTGCAGAAATTCTTTCACAGTTTGCATTGATTTAGCCTTTTCCTCCATTTTTCGTAATACTTCCTCAGCATTAGCCCCAAATAGTACATCCTTTTGAAGAGGGGCGTCTAGTAGTTTAGCTTTGACATGATCAGGCAAGGCTTGTTCCTTGAGCCAGGCATGCCTACGTATGACTGAGCCTGTAACAGCAGCTCTACATGAGGCCTCTAGAGCATCAAAACCACATTGTAAGGTATGTTTACCCACTTGTTCTGCACTATGCATCAAATCCTGCAACTCCTTCAAGTCTGGTTGTTCAGGTTGTGACATTTTACTTTTCAATTGTGATAACAAAAACTGTTGGTATTTTAGCATATGAAACTGATAGTTTAAGGCCCTCATGGATAAGGTAGCCGAGGTATATACCTTTTTTCCCCACCTTTCTAAGGATCTGGAATCTCTCTCGGAAGGCAATGGATTTTTGGCAATGGAGGCCTTAACTCCCTTGGGCCCCTGTGAGATGGTTTCTAGGTCAGCAGCATAGCTTTTGTATAGAAATTGGTGTGAGTCAGGAACCCTGTCAGGCTTAACTGGAGCTGGAGGTAGAGAGTCCGGGTTAAGGCAGGCCTCCGAGTAAACATCATCTAGGATGTCCAAGACAGGAGGTATAGCCAGAGGCCTGTGCTGGGGTAACAAAAGAAATTCTCTGAGCCTTTTCTTGGAATCTGTATAATCCTGGCCTTCCCAGTGGAAGTGTTCCCTTAGGGTATGCAAAGTTTCCCCAAATGAATAATCCTCAGGGGGGGATACAGAAGGAATAGACTCCTCTGCATCAGAGTCTTCAAAAGGGGAGTAAGACTGTTCCTGATCATCAGAGTGTTCTGAAATAATGGAGCCCTGATCAGAGGAGGAATCTTCCTCCACTCTGGGCCTTTTGTCCGGAGGTGGCTGAGAACCTCTGATTAGAGTAATTAAATCCTCAGCCATTTTAAGCATCTGTTTCTTAGGCATGGGGCCTGGGGATGGGCCCTGTGTAGCTGGTCTCTTAGAGTGCATGGATGCTTTAGACTTGGTGAAAGCCTTGATGGAGAAAGAAGAGGAAGGTCTGAAGACACCTTGAGTGGAGGTGGACCTGTCCACGTTCTGTGTTTCAACGCCAAGAGTGGCGTCGGTATCTGTAGTCGGGGTGTGGGCCGAGGAGCCTGCGACCTCGAGTACAGGAGACACCGCCAAAGATGTGTCATCGGTAATCAGGGGCTGCGTAGGTGCCTCGCTGAGAACCGGACCACGTGGAGTCGGCTTTGGCGTGGTGTCGGTAGAGGCCGCGGACCTCGAGTGTCGGTCCTTGTCTTTGCTTTTTTAGACACACCGGAGTCGGAGTATCCGACGACATAGTATAGTTAAATGCTTTCCCAAATAAATGCTGGGCGAACTCCGCCTGACGCTTAATAGTGCGTTTGTTGAATGTAGCACAAAAGCGGCAGACCGAGACGTCGTGGTCTATGCCTAAGCAAGGAATACAGAGGGAATGGAAATCCTTATGCGGTATTTGCTTCCCACAAGAAATACAATTATTAACTTTGTCTGACATCGGTCTGAGGCAAGAAAAGTTTCCCCAATGGGGTACTTAGCTTTTAAGAAGACTTCGGTTTCCAAATTTTCGTAATCTCAGGAGCTGGCCGACCGACATTTGCGAACTGCTTCTGCTTCGGGCACCGCACGGCAAGAAAGACTGAAGAAAATGGCATCGGCTGGTTCTTTTATACCCATGTCGCACTGACATCAGGGAAGAAGTGACGACAACCGACGCCGGACCTAGACTTTGGAATTCGGCCGACCGAGGACCCGCCTGACGGCAGGAGAACCCATCTGTTATGACTGCAACTGTATGCACGATGATCATCATACTTGTTTACAATATGAAAAAGAAAGAGAAAACAGGAATAAGGAAATACTCTTGAAGGTGATTTGATAACTAATATGTTATCCACTACTGAAAAGAAACATGGAAACAATTCTGACAGGAAGTAATGGCATACATAAATTATAGAAAACACAACTAAAACGACTACATGAATAATAAACATACCTTTAAGGTTTGTTAACCAAGATGATCAACTGGAGTTTCTCCATGTGCAGATCACCATAGATAAAATCATGTACCATACCTAGGGCGATAGGTCACCCTCCATGTCCCAAGAAATTTACAGGGCATACTTGGACCTACTGGAGTCACTTACCATACAAACACCCTATTGATGTAGGATTTAATTATCCTTCCATAGACTGGGAAACTTACACGGCCTCAAATTTGCAGGCACAGTGATTCCTGGACTTCGTTAATACAAACATGTTTGACCAATTAACGTATACATCCACTAGCGGCTCCAACATATTGGACTTCGTACTCATGAATACGGGAGAACACTGCATTCCCACCCCCAATGTCATGTCCTCCCTAGTAAGGACAGATCATAAAGCTGTCTACTTCAAAATCAAAATCAGCTTGGTAACCCCAGTAAACCCAGTAACTGCCAGGAACTATTCCAAGGCAAATTACCTTTTGCTAAATGTTAAACTCTCAAAATTCAAGGCCCTTCTGAACTCTGGGAACACAGCTGCCTATGCAGAATTGTTCAGTGAAACTCTGTACAACCATGTCAATAGCTGCATAGAAGCTGCTGTACCTACCATAAATAAGCCCAAAACTAACTCCAAAATCAAACTGCCCTAATGACATCACAAATTAAACAGGGTATGCAACAAAAGGAAACAAAATCATGGCAAAATCAGGAAGTGTTAATAAGAACACTCTCATCACATCAGTCAGGCAACTAAGAGGACTAATTAGGTCAAATAAAGCCATCTTCGAGGTTTAAATAGCCTCCTAGGCAAAAGACAACCATAAGGCCTTCTTCAGCTATGTCAAAAACCTCAAGGGCAGAACACAGCAGTGTGCTGAACTGAAGGTTAATGATGCATATTCACTGAGCCTGGTGATGTAGTGAACCCGTTGGCTGACAATTTCAGTTCCAACTTTACCCCCCCCCCTCACCCCAGCCACACACCCCCAAAAATCCCCACAAACTTAACCCCTCCAACCATAACTACAGAACATGCTCTGGCTGTACTTTCTAAGGCCAAGAACACAGACTCAATGGGCTCTGATAACTTCCCGAGATGCCTTCTGAATACTCCAAAATACAACTTATCAGGGTCACTAGAGTCAGTATTTAACTATAGTCACAAAACAGGATTTGTGGCATGAGAATGGAGCAGTGAAGTAGTCAGCACCCTTCATAAGGGAGGACCTTCAATAGAACCAGAAAACTACAGACTCACTAATCTGACCAGTTTTATTTGCAAAGCCATGGAAACAGTTATCATGGAAGTGATCAGCAAATGCATAGGAGACCTCCAGACACTGGATCTATCCCAGTTTGGATTTATCAAATGAAGGTCATGCCTAATGAACCTGGTGGACTTCTTTGAAAGGTCTCCAAGGCAATGGACAAGGGTAAAGCAATGCATGCTGCCTACCTTGATTTGCCTATAGCATTTGATAGGATACCCCACTTGGGTATTGTGAACAAACTTAAGGAACTAGCCATAAACCCCTTTATAATGCACTGGTTAGCCAACTGGCTCTCAGGATAGAATCTGTGAGGCCACCTCCATAAAGAGGTCAGCCACCAGTGGAGTCCCTCAGGGGTCCATGATAGGCCCACTCCTCTTTGGTATCTACTTCTTGGAGGTCAAAACCAAGTTTGCAGATGACTGCAAGCTGTAAGTAGTCAAAGAATTCTCACCCAAGATGAAAACATACTACATAAAGATCTACCACAGGCAAATGACAGTTGCCAAAGTCAATGTCAAGAAATGCATTATAGTACCTTTTGGGAAGTAGGCCACCCAGGGAACTATGTCATCAGTAAAACACCCCTAAGAGTTGACTCATTAGTCAAGGTTCTGGGAACTAATGTAGACAGTAACCATCGAACATGTGTCCAGGGTAGTAGGAAAATCTTTCTTGGTCACTTAACTTATGAGTAAAGACATGGTATCTAGGTCCAGGAAAGCCATCACACCACTGTATTCAGCCCTCATCAGACCCATCATAGAGTATAATGCCCCCTTCTGTATGTACCTGACCAGACTCATGCAGCAACTGGAATGTCCGCAAAGGTTCCTTAAAAAAGAATACAGTGAGTAAATACAATGTCCTATGTCAACTGCCTCAAGGCTCTATCTCTACACTGAGTCTCATATAAACTGCCAAGAGGCAACTTATACCTGGTGTACAAGGCATCCTTGGACCCTGTTCTGACGAACATTTTAGACATCCGTAAAACAAACAGCATCAGAACTACTACAACCAAAGACTTAAACTTTTGCATGTGACATAAACAGGATGTGTTGCAGAGACAGATACATATCTCAGAGAATTCCCATTCTCTGTATTAGGATCCCCATCCATGTGAAGCAAGTCCCTCCCTTACCCTATTTAAGTAGGACCAGTGTAAGGGAAACTGGAAATTAACCCTTGATCTGGCAGCTACACCCCTGATGGACAGAGGCAGTCAGTAATTCATGTCAAAACCAAAAATCACCTCCCATATTAATGTCTAAAAGATAAAAATTGTGGGTTACATCTGGAATGCACTACTGGTCATTAGCCTTCTACACACCTATGAATCTATAAAAACACAACTAAAACTTCTCCCATCAAATCAATGAATCTGCTGCTGTAAATCTCCAGGATAAATACTGCTGTTATCTTCAGCTTGATCTATCACCAAACCATCTCTCTCTAATCAGAATCCTATGGCCCACAAGCAGTCTTCACCATTACCTAAATAAATTACTAACATCTCCCAGCCATATACATACATAGTTTTGTGACACTGCTCACCTATATATATATATATATATATATATATATATACATATATATATATATACACATAAATATATATATCTATACACACACACATATATATATATATATATATATATATATATATATATATATATATATATATATATATATATATATACATACATACACATATCTATCTATATATATATATATATATACACACATACACATATCTATCTATCTATATATATATATATATATATATACACACACACACACATATATATACATATATATATATATATATATATATGTGTGTGTGTGTGTGTATGAACCTGCTTTAGACCCCACCTCTTAACTACAATATTAACATTTCTGTCCTATGCGGTTCATTCCTTTAATTCTACTTCTTTGAATTTCTAAGCACTAATCACATGATCTATTATTTATTTAACAAACCCATTGACACACCTCTTCAAATGCTCAATGTTCAACATTTACTAACACACAAGCATCTTTCGGACTGTAATAGTTGCCTTTATTTCATATGAATGTAATCTAATTAGCAAATGCATTTGTAATTGTTAATGGATATGGTCTGCTCATGTATATTACAGAGTGATGTTTAAAATGTTTGCAAAGTATTGGAGCTTTTCTCTTCTGGCCTCAAATGAATTTTTTTTTAACTAAACTGAGGCAGCAAAACCTGGTAAACAAAAGCAAATAAATAAAATAGAAAGATACTACAGAGTACTGGATTTGAACGTCTTGCTACAGGAGAAAAATAGATATATTTAAAGTAGGCTGCAGTGATCAGGGAATAACTCACCTATATGTGACTTTCTATGGAGACCAGCTCATGGGAACTTGTCTGTCAAGCTTCAAATAAGGTATAAAGATTTATCAGAGAGAAGAACCTATGGAATATGTATTCTTTGAGCTTAAAATGTATGAGGATTTGGAGATTAACAGCAAGCAAACTGAAGACAGAAATCCTGATAATTTGAGCTTTGTATGGAAACTGTGAAACCAAACTAGAAACAGAACTGGACCTTATTGATAAGACAATAATAATATGCATTTCATCTATGCAGAATTCCAACACCCACCAATTATACCCCTCTCCCTACACTATTTCTTCTTCTGCTTTCAGCTTTTTCCCAGTTAGGGGTCACCACAGCAGATCACCTGTCCGCTCATGATTGGCAGTAGAGTTTTGCGGTGTCGAGTTGCCAGCCCGATGCCCAACCTTCCACAGAAGGCACACGCACGTACGCACTCACACCTAGGGCCAATTTAGTGTCCAATCCACCTACAGCATGTATTTGGGATGAGTCAGTGTACCATGGCTCAAACATAATATAAAATATACTGGAATTCTTCCCCCAGGTTACAGTATCATTCACTCTGGCAGAATACAAAAAAAAAAACAGGAGGAGTAGATATCCTCTTTTCTAATTTTCTCATTCTCTATACCTGACCCCCAGTAATCCACCAAAATTTCACAACAATGAAATTCTAATCTCTCAGCTCAAAATCAACAATCCAAAAAAACTATGCATAACCTCTCTCTACATCCCTCCAGGAAACAACATACCTATTCTAGAGGACATGCCACATCAGATATCCAGTGACATACCTTATAAAACCATTACTCTTGGAGATGTTAACAAAGACTGTCAAAACCTTTTAGGTGACTACCACTTTGCTAATATTAATGTATATGGATCTACTCAACTTATAACCTCCTTTACTGACAACAAGAAAAATACTAATATCAGACCCACCCTAGAGACTTCCAAGATGGCCGGAGACTGAGTAACACTTAATTTCAGATCTACAAGTGTGAAAACAGAAACTCAGAAAAGAGAGCCGGTGAATTTGTCTTTGGGTAAATTTCAGTAACTGGCTAGTAAGTCCACTGCCTGGAGACTAGCAAAAAAGAAATTCAGAGAACCTGAAAGAAAAATCAACCACAAAAGGTGAGGAGACAACACCGATGGGGATGAATTCTGCAGCTGTTCAGCAAAAGGCAGCACAAGCTAGAGCTTTGGTGCAAGATATGACTTCCAGTAACCTAGAGGAAAAAATAGGTCAAATGTATTCTGAGCTGATTAAAATAAATGAAACACAGAACGAGGATTAACTCAAATAAAAAAAAAAAAAGACTGGAAAAAATGGAAGAAGCTTTAAACAGATACTGAGATGAGGTGATAAAACTGCAAAAATCAGAGGTCGAAATGAAGAATGAATATGAAGCTGCTCAAGAAGAGATGTTTAAAAAAATAATAGAATTAGAGGACAAAGCACGTAGGGAAAACCTGAGATTTTCTTCTGTACCAGAGAAGCTGGAAGGAACAGACTGTATTAAGTTTCTAAAAGCACAAATAAGCAACTGGATTGGTATTTCACAGCAGGAGTTGTTAACTGAAAGGGCACATTGTGTATATGCTCTAAACCTGGTCATGAGAAAGCAAACTTGACATTTAATAGTAAAGATGCAATCACACCAGCAGAGAGTTGCTTCTGGCAAAACTATGGCAGTAGGACAAAATACTAAAAGTAGGAGACAATAGAGTGTTTGTGAAAAATGATTACTCACTGTATACATTTATTCTAGTAGTCAGGGCATGCTGAGAAACAGGCATGAGATTCAAGCTTCTGCATCCAGCTACTCTCTGAATATTTTTTCTTGGAGGGTGAAAATTATTTTTTGATGCAGAACATGCTAATGAGGAAGTACAAAAGTTTGTCCAACAAAAAGTAAGCTATCAAACAGAAGGAGATTCTGCTTCATGTTCTTCTGGTAATAAAGCCCATAGAAAGACTGTGGCAGTGAAACCTTTTCCAATGTTTCAAAGGAAAATACTGATAGAAAAAAAAAACAAGAGCTGAATAGAAGAACTGGCAGCAAGTTAAAAATGAAGTAGAGACTGGATTTGGGAGATGGAGATCCACAGGATGAAAACCAGCAGCTCAGACATTGACAAATAAAGGTGGGATTACAAAATATTAATTATATTTGTGAAAAATGACAGAACAAGAAAACCTGGAAACATTGGACATCTTTGACTTTGCTAAACTTGTAGGGAACTCCAAAGCATATGCTCTACTTCATGCCCTCAATGTCTAGAAGAACATTTAGTACACGGGAAGAGGAAGGAAAGAGTTTACTGCAAGTAAAACATTTTTTTTTCTTAACAGTAGTATCTTTCTAACATATGACATAACCTGCATGCTATAAAGTAAAGCTTTCTCAGTGATACTAAAGTAAACATGTGCCTCTTTTTTCTCAATCTTTCTTTCTCCATGTTCAGTTTTTAAAAAATGTACTGTAAAAAAATGACGAAAAGTCTGGACAAAAAAGCATGACACAAGAACAACTGATATGCTTTTTCTTACGCTTGTTCATAGGTAAGTACTAGGCTATTGGCTGAAGGGCCTAAGTAAGCCTAGCCAACAAGGTTCCCTGACTTATGCCACCCAAGAAAGTTATTTTCCTGTGCCCCTGCCGAGCAGAGCCACAGAAGTGATCCTCAGGGTGTATTTCCTATTTCCCATCCAGTCATCAAGATTTTTCATGAAGAGTGCTAATGAGCAACTTTGCTTGACATAGATGGGTAGCGTGTTCCAGAGTATATGAAGTCTCTGGGACAGGAATCTATCCCTCCAGCATGTCCTGTTTATTGTGGTGACAAACTTTAGGTCCCTAGAGTGTGTAGCTCGGAGGGATTGGGATTTCTTTAGGTGTAGCGTGTCCAACAGCTCTGGGTTTAACATAGCTTTATATGTTAGGCAGAGTTTTCCTCATAGTAGGAGATATGCTACAGAGTAAAGCTGGAGTTTTTTGAAACGGTCAGTGTAGGGCATCTGTTTGAGGCCAGTAATCCTATTTGTACGGTACTACTGTGGCCTTTCCAGCTGCTGCAGATGTCTTGTGAGGTACATTTCAAAAGGGGCGTTGTACTCTATAATGAGTCTAATGAGTGCCGAGTAGAGGGGAGCAATGACCTCTTTTCTTCCTGAATGAGAACCCTTTTGTAATGAGATCTGCCACATTGAAGGATTTTCTGACTACTGTGGCGATGTAATTATCAAAGGAGAGACTATTGTCCACCTGGGTCCCAAGGTCTCTTATCACACATTTGGCATTAAGTAGACTGCTGTTTTTGTGGTAGTTCATGGGTACAGAGTTTTTACCAAAGGGAATGACAATGCACTTTTTGGCACTGAGCTTAAGGCCATGCCTCTGACACCAGGCATCTGTCTCAGTGAGGCCCTTCTGTAGGATGTCCACATCATTTGGGGACTCGGCTATGGCTCCTAGTTTGCAGTCATCTGCGAACTTCATTAGCCAAAGGTCTGCTGTGTTAGCCTGTACTTCAGAGAAGTAGATACCAAACAGGAGAGGTCCCAGGACTGAACCCTATGGTACTCCACTTGTCACTGGTTTGAAGTCAGATTTGGAGTCTGCAACTTTTACAGTGTGGGTTCTGTCAGTGAGCCAGCTGGCAACCCATCTTGTGACGTAGGGATTTTATACCTAGTTCAGTGAGTTTAGCTATAATTCAATGGGGGATGGTGTTGAAAGCCTTGGCGAGGTCAAGATAGGCTGTGTGAACCACCTTGTATAGGGGAATGATTGGATTAAGCCTCTTGGCTTGACCTAGGAACAAGCTTTAAGGGGAAGCAAATAAATAAAAAAGAACACTAAATATAAAGTGTTCCTCTAGCAAATAAATGAGTCCTTGTAGTAGAGGCAGCTGTGTATCTGGTTCTCATGTCTCTATGGAAACAATTTGATAAGGGGCAATAAAAACAGAATACTTCTTTCTTTCAATGCCTATGAGATAATGTTTTCTGAATGCATTCAAATGTTTTTTTCTCATCTGGGAAAGGAATAAAGGCACAACAAAAAACAGACATCACTTAGTGGAAATAGAAGCACAGGCTGTATCATGCATCTTAGCATGGATAACTTTCCTTCTAGATTAATCAAAGTCTGTGAGTGTGGCTGTCAGTCTAGGAGAAATTGTTCCTATTTGGAAGGTTAAACTTCAATATTTGAAGATGTACATAGTTTTGTGCATTAGTATTACGCTAAGAGATTTTAGGGGTGTTCATTTTTTTTTTAGGGTTTTCACTAAAACAAAAAATGTTTTAAGATGTTACATAGGTTCAAATTAATATGATAAGAAACAAGGGTATAAAAAATCAACTTGCTAAACATGAATTTATGCGTGTATTACAAAACCTGAAGCTAGATATATAAAAAATGCTGTTACATATAATAGGTGGGAATAATAACTTCTTAACATAGTGACAACACTTTTCATATTATCTTTAATGTAAATGGTCTTACAGATATACACAAAAAAGAAAGAGTAGTGAACTAAGTTAAAATGTAGAGTGCAAATAGCTATGCTACAGCAGACACATTTAGAAAGAACTGAGCATGTGAATTTGATAAAGAAAGGGATTTCGGTGTGGTTATTCAGTGGAATATCTGGAACAAAGGACAAGGGGAGTACTTATATTAATTGCAAGAGGAGCTCCAATAGTGACATAAGAGTGAAAAAAAACATAATAATGGTAGAGTTGTAGTACTAAGGGGCTACTGGCAAGGGAAGAGGATTACATTGGCATGTATTCATATTCCACCTAAAACTGCTACAATAGAGCTTAAGAAAATTCTGGGAGAAATAATCAGCTTTCAGCAGGGAATAATACTTACAGGCAGTGACTAGACTTTAATTTGCAGTAGTGAGGGTATATCTGGAGGGCCCACAATGGAAAATATAACAAAAGAGGGTAGATTTCTGAAGCAATATATGAAAATATTTGGCATGGAAGATGTGAATTTAGTAGTAGGAGTTGGGAGTGAATTTCATACTATTCCCCCTGTACAATTTACGTTATATTTAGAACTATTGGCAAAGGAAATAAGGGACTCAGAAATTCAAGGATATACGTGGTATGGTAGTCAAGAAAATCTGACTTTATTTGCATGATATTATTTTATACCTGATAAAATCAGAAAGGACATGTCAGTGTTGTGGAATATTTTGAGACAGTTTCAAGTGTTTTTGGGATACAAAATTAATAAAGATAAAAGAAAGTCAATAGCTGTGAAATATTTACCCACACACAAATTGGTTCAACAATACCCATATTTATGGGGACAGGATACAATGAAGTACTTAGGAGTATGGATTAAAAAGTATTCTGCTGTGGCAGTTAAGTGTATGTGGAAAGAGACTAAAAAGATAATATAAAACTGAAAAATTGGAAGCTCTGTTTTATAGATATGGAAAGCAAGATACAAGCAGTCAAAATGTTTTTAGTTCCTTTAGTTTTATACACAGGTCAGGCATATTTTTATCAACCAGAGGAGAAGTTGGGGGCAGCAATTAATAAAGAGGTGAAGGATTTCATCTGGGAGGGGAAGATGGCAATTGTCAAGTGGGATAAGATGATTCTTCCAATAGAACAAGGTGGTTTGGGATTACCTGACTTGAAGGGGTATTTCAGAGCTACACAGCGAAGCCTCCTATACATATCACAAGCAGAAGGCTATAATTCAAAGTGGAAAGGGATGATGATGAAGCAGAGGGAAGGTCAAGAAACAAGGAGAGACTGGGATTTTGGATGCAGATTCTTAAGGAGAATAACAATAACCATACAGAATATTGCATTCAGAAAGTTTTCTAAGAACTAAGCCAACACGGGAATGTAGAAAGGAGATTCTGCCGATAGGAATGACCCAATTAGGGACAAAGACAATAAGTAAGAGGGAGTTGGAATTTACTGAAGAAAACTGGCAAAAGAACCAAGTTATTGGGAGCAAATAATTAGAGAGGGAAAGGTAAAAGAATGGGAAGAAACCAGGAATTTATTTGGACTGCAGGCTAGAGACTGCCTTCCCTATCAAGGATTGATATCAGAGTACAGGTAAAGAGAAAGAAATGGGGGGGGGGGTTCTAAGTGAAAGACCAGCACTGGTAAAGGTTTAAGTAGAATCTAGAACAGAAGCTGCTGTTAAAAAGGGATAATTAATACAGCATATAAAATACTGTAAGATTCACTCAGAGAAGGTTAGAAAGGATTGGGAAAAGAGATTGGAAAAGCAATTTACAGAAAAACAATTAGGGGGAATATATGTATGTCTCCCAAATATGCAACAAATTCTAGAAGGTTTGGAATCTTTGCTTGGAAGTACTTACATAGGTATTTTTATACCCCAAGCAGACTCCAAAGATTTTTTTATCAGGTAGATGGCAAATGTTGGAGGTGTGAATAGGAAGAAAGAGGTAACTGAGAACATATTTTTCGGGCAGTAATGAGCTGGCAGACTCTAAAAATGAGAAAAAACTAAGAAGCAGAACAAACTGCAGAAATGTAATTCAAGCTAGATGGCTAAAAAGAAAAAAACAGCAAAACTTTTAAAGCCCTATGCAGTTTGATTGAAGAAAAGTATAGTTATGTACACTTACCATAAATGTAGATGTTCGAGTGTATTCACTGTTGCAGTCATTACATTTGGGTTATCTGCTTGCAGGTTGCCCTCAGTCGGCCTGATTAACAAAGTCTTGGGTCCTGCGTCAGTTGCTGTCCCTTCTTCCATGACGTCTGGTCGTCAGGGATATAAAACATGCAGCCGATGCCATTACATCAGTTTTTCTTGCCCCACATGTCAGGTGCCCTCCTAATGGGAAGCAATTAAATGTAAAAGCACAAAGATATACCTCTAACAAAAAAGCAAATACACCAAAAAGGCTTTTAAGCATAGTAAAGGAAAGCAGAGGTATAGCCAAAAGACGTTAGGGGGCTGGAGGGAGGGCAAAGTACAGTTTTGTACCTACCATAAATGTAGATGTTCGAGTGCTAATACAGCTGCAGTAATCACAGATGGGTTTTCAGCCATCAGGCGGTCCCTCGGTCGGCCGAATTCCAAAGTCTTGGTCCGGCGTCGGTTGTCGTCGCTTACTCTTCTGACGTCAGTAAGGCCAGAGTATATAAGACACAGCCGACGCCATGTTCTTCAGTCTTTCTTGCCCCAGATGTCAGGTGCCCCCAAAAGAAAGGCAATACATAAATAAGGCTTATCTACATATGCAGGCAATGCAATGTAATGCAAAATCAGTGTAAGCAAGCAAATAAAACATAGCAGGATAACCCAGTCAGGTGGTATGAAGAGGTTGTTAGGCCCCATGCCTTTACCAAGTGGGGAAGGAGGGAGGGAAACCTGTACTGCAGCTGTATTAGCACTCAAACATCTACATTTATGGTAGGTACAAAACTGTACTATGTTCATCGTGCATACAGCTGCAGTAATCACAGATGGGTAGAGTCCCAAAGCTATGCATAGGGTGGTAGGTACTATGAGGAACTGGGTTGAGCCAGAATGCCCTGCAAAACAGCAGTGGCAAAGCCTGCTCTTGTTCTGGAATATAAGGGTAGGTGGTAGTGTTTTGTGAAGGTATGTACAGAACTCCAAGTGGCTGCCTCCAAAATATCCTTAGTAGGAACGCCTCTGAGGAAGGCTGTAGAGGTGGCTGTGGCCCTGGTGGAGTGAGATCTGATACCAGTAGGGACAGATTTCCCATGATAGGAATAACAAAACCGTATGCAGTGGCCAATACACCTGGAAATGGTCTGTTTGGTAACTGGTTTCCCTTGAGCCCCTATGGCATAGGACACAAAAAATTGTTCTGATTTCCTGAAGGACTTTGTTCTATCCAAATAATAACGTAGCTGCCTATGGATGTCTAAAGTGTGAAGCAGCCTCTCCCCTTTGTTTTGAGGGTTAGGATAAAAGGTAGGTAGGTGTATGGCTTGATTTAAGGCTACCCTGGATACCACTTTTGGCATAAAAGATGGGTTGGTACGAAGGGAAACCCTGTCCTGATGGAAGATGAGGAAGGGCTGCACCGCCATGAGGGCCTGTAGTTCAGAAACCCTACGAGCTGAGGTGATGGCCAGAAGGAAAGCTGTTTTCCAGGACAAATGTTGCAGATCTGTTGAGGCAGCAGGTTCAAAGGGAGGCAATGTTAATTTTTCTAGTATGTAATTAAGGTCCCAGGCTGGTATTGGTTGCTTCCTTGGAGGTCTTATATTCTTAGCCCCTCTGAGGAACTGTCGTAAGAGTGGGTGAGAGAATAAAGGAGGATCCGTGTTGAATTCTGCAGAAATGGCTGAGGCATGTATTTTTAAGGAAGAAAATGAAAGTCCACTGTTCAGCAGTTCAGCTAGGTACTGTAAAACCTGAGGCAAGTTCAATTTTCTAGGGTCCTGGTCTCTTTTCTCATTCCAACAGCAAAACCGCTTCCATTTTGCAGAGTAAGCTTTTCTAGTAGATGGTCTTCTGGCCTCCAAAATGACATCCTGCACCTCCTTGGAGAGTAGGGACTGTTGTGGTGTCAAGGAATTTTCCATGCAGCGAGGTTGAGTGTTTTCAGCTGACTGTGAAGAGTTTTGTAGCTGTTCTGAGTCAGTAGGAGAGGCATTAGAGGCAGGGACCAGGGAGGAGTATGTGTTAGGCTCCTCAGGAGTGGATACCAGTGTTGCCTTGGCCAATCTGGAGCAATCAGTATCATCCTCGGTTTGTCTCTTCTTGCTTTCAAAAGCACCTTGGGCAGAAGGGGCAGAGGTGGAAATGCATAAACTGTCCATGCTGTCCAACTGAATGAAAGGGCGTCCACTTTCCAGGCCTTTGGATGAAAGGTCCTTGAACAAAACTTTTTCAGTTGATAGTTCCTGTGGGAGGCAAAAAGATCTATGTCTGGCCTCCCCCACGCTTGGATTATCTCTGTAAACACCTGAGGATGTAACTTCCATTCGTGTGGATCTGTCATATTTCTGCTTAGAGTGTCTGCCAGTGTGTTTTCCAGTCCTGGCAAGTATTGTGCTTGAAGTTCGATTTGTCTTTCCAGAGCCAGGTTCCAAAGAGTCATGGCTAGTCTGCACAAGGGGTATGAATGTGTTCCTCCTTGTTTGTTTATGTACCACATTACTGTGGTGTTGTCTGTTCTTATCAGTAATTGTCCTGGATGCAGGAAGTCCTTGAAAGCTGTAATTGCATTTATCACTGCTAGCATTTCTTTTTGATTGATGTGAAGGTGCTTTTCCTTTTGGGACCATCTGCCCTGAATGCACCTGTCCTTCATGTGCACCCCCCAGGCGTAATCTGAGGCATCTGTGGTTATGACTTGTTTTGCTTGAGGCTTGCAGAATGGAAGGCCTGTGTTTACTTGACATGCTTGGGCCCACCATAGAAATTCCTTTTGCAAACATGGAATTGCTTCCAAACTGTGACTGTGTTGAGACCATAGATTTTTTAGGTACCATTGAAGTTTCCTCATATGCAGCTTTGCACATGGGATTAGAAGAATGCAAGATGCCATGAATCCCAGAGCCTGCAGGATTTTCCTTGCAGTAAGCCTGGTACTTTTTGCTAGTGTTTTGAAGTACTGAGATAGTTGCCCTTGTTTTTCTGGCGTAAGATATGCCATCTGGGTGTTTGTGTCCAAGTTGGCACCCACGAAGGTTATTTTCTGAGATGGTGTTAGTCTTGATTTCTCCTTGTTGATGGTATATCCCAGAGAAAGCAGTAACCGTGTCACATAAGCCAGATGTACCAGTAGTATGCGTTTGCTGTCCGCTTGGATCAGGCAGTCGTCCAGATAAGGGTAAATTTGTATCCCTTGAAGTCTGCAGTAGGCAATCACTGATGCCAGGCACTTTGTGAATATTCTAGGCGCAGTAGATAAGCCAAAGGGCAATGCAGAGAATTGATAGTGGATTGAACCTACAAGAAATCTGAGGTATCTTCTGCAGCTTTGTCTGACTGGGCCATGCAGGTATGCCTCCTTGAGGTCCAATGTTACCAGACAAAACTCCTTGCCCAGCATGGGAAGAAGTTGCTGTAATGTGAGCATCTTGAATTTTGGCACGAGTAGGAATGTATTTAGGATGGATAAGTCCAAAATGGGTCTCCAGTCGGTTCCTTTTCTTGGTACCAGAAAAAGTCTTGAATAAAAACCTTGACCTTGTTGGAGTGTAGGTACCTTTTGTATAGCTCTCATGTTTAGGAGCTTTGAAATTTGCAGTTGTGCCTCTGCCCTTTGATTTTGTGGCAGGTTTGGCATGCCTCTCATTTTTGGAAGTGTGTGAAATTGAAATTTGTAGCCTCTGTTTATAATGTCCAGTATCCATTTGTCTGTTGTGACAATATGCCAATTGTTTGCAAATAATGCTAGTTTCCCTCCCAAAGGCGCTGTCAGCTGAGACTTGCTTGGCATGGAAATGAGGGAGTCATTGGGTTTGCTTCCTGTATTGTTGTGCACTGTCTTCACCACCTCTTGGTGCTGGAGATTGCCATTGTCTGCCTCTATATGATCCTTGTGATTGCCCTCTGCCCCTTGTGCGTCTGTATCTGCCTCTTTGGGGCTTGTCAGTGGCTGGAAAGGACCAGTTTTTTGAAGGCCAACTTCTGCTAAAACGTGGTGGTTGGACCTGTAAGAAAGCCTTGACAGTTTGCATAGATTTGGCTTTTTCTTCCATTTTCCGTAGTATGTCCTCAGCATTAGTACCAAATAATACATCCTTTTGTAAAGGAGCATCAAGAAGTTTAGCTTTCACATGATCAGGTAAATTTTGTTCCCTAAGCCAGGCATGCCTGCGAATGACTGATCCTGTGGCAGCCGCTCTACTGGAAGCCTCTAGGGCATCATAACCACATTGTAAGGTGTGTTTACCCACTTGCTCCGCACTATGCATCATATCCTGTAACTCTTAAATCTGGTTGTTCAGGTTGAGACATTTTGTTCCTTAATTGTGATAACAGGCACTGTTGATATTTAATCATATGAAACTGACAGTTTAAGGCCCTCATGGCTAGGGTAGCCGAGGTATATACCTTTTTACCCCACCTTTCTAGAGATCTGGATTCCCTTTCTGCAGGGAGTGGATTCTTGGCAGTGGAGGCCTTTAATCCCTTGGGGCCTTGTGAAATGGTTTCAGGGTCAGCATTATGGCCTTTGTAGAGAAATTGGTGAGAGCTGGATACTCTGTAATACCTATCAGGTTTAACTGGTGCAGGAGGCAGAGAATCAGGGTTAAGGCAAGCCTCCGAATAGACATCATCCAGTACATCCAAAACAGGGGGTATAGCCAGAGGTCTGTGCTGAGGTAAGCAAAGAAATTCCCTAAGTCTTTTCTTGGAATCTGAAAAGTCTTGGCCTTCCCAATGGAAGTGTTCCCTCAAAGTGTGCAAGGTTTCCCCAAAAGAAAAATCCTCAGTTGGGGATACAGAAGGAATGGACTGTTCTGCATCCGAATCCTCAAAAGGGGAGTAAGAGTGTTCCTCTGCATCAGAATGTTCTGATAAAATGGATCCCTGATCAGAAGAGGGAGATTCTTCCTCCACTCTGGGTCTCTTGTCAGGAGGGGCTGAGAACCTCTGATAAGAGTAATTAAATCCTCAGCCATTTTAAGCATCTGTTTCTTAGGCATGGGTCCAGGAGATGGGCCCTGTGCAACAGGCCTCGTGGGATGCCTGGCTGCTTTGGATTTAGTAAAAGCCTTTATTGAAAAAGAAGATGAGGGCCTAAATACACCATGGGTGGAGGTGGACCTGTCCACATTAGTAGGCTCGACATTAGCAGGGGCTTCGGTTGTAGTCTGGGAAAGGACCGAGGACCCAGCGGTCTCGGGTACAGAGAACACCGCCAAAGGAGTATCGTCGGTAGTCAGGGACTGCAAAGGCATCTCGCTGAGAACAGGACCACGTGTAGCCTGTTTTGGCGTGGTGTCGGCAGAGACCGCAGGTCTCGCGTGTCGGTCCTTTTCCTTGCGTTTTTTGGACAAAACAGTAGTCGGAGTGTCCGACGACATCTTATAATCAAAAGCTTTACCAAAGTAGTGTTGGGCGAACTCCGCCCGACGCTTGATAGTGCGTTTATTGAAGGTAGCGCAAGCGACAGCCGAGGCGCCGTGGTCTGGGCCCAAACAAGGTATGCAATGGGAATGGAAATCCTTATGCGGTATTTGCTTCCCACAAGAAATACAATTATTAACTTTTTCTGACATCGGTCTGAGGCAAGAAAAGTTTCCCCAACGGGGTACTTAGCTTTAAAGAAGACTTCGGTTCCAATTTTTTTGTAATTCAGGAGCTGGCCGACCGGCACTTGCGAACTGCTTCTGCTTCGGGCACCGCGCGGCAAAAAAGACTGAAGAACATGGCGTCGGCTGTGTCTTATATACTCTGGCCTTACTGACGTCAGAAGAGTAAGCGACGACAACCGACGCCGGACCAAGACTTTGGAATTCAGCCGACCGAGGGACCGCCTGACGGCTGAAAACCCATCTGTGATTACTGCAGCTGTATGCACGATGAACATCCAGGACTGCAACGATGAATACACCCGAACATCTACATTTATGGTAAGTGTACACAACTGTTCTATGTTCTTCGTGTTTCACTGTTGCAGTCATTACATTTGGGCAGATTCTCAAAGCTATGGTTGGTAAGAGGAGTTTAGATAGCATTAGGGCCAGCTATAAGGCCCTGTAAGACTGCAGTGGCAAAGCCAGCTCTGGATTTAGAGAAAATTGGCAAATTATAATGCTTGGTGAAAGTATGTACATAACTCCAGGTAGCAGTTTCTAGGATGTCCCTGGTAGGGACGCCTCTGAGAAAGGCTGTAGAGGTAGATGCAGCCCTGTTGGAGTGAGGTCTGATCCCCTGGGGATAGGTTTTCCATGGTGCTTATAGCAGAAATGAATACAATGGCTTATCCATTTAGAAATGGTTTGCTTTGAAATAGTCTTCCCCTCTGCCCTTGCAGCAAATGCTACCAGCGGTTGTTCATGATTTCCTTTGAGGTTTAGTCCTGTCCAAGTAGAATCTAAGTTGTCTGTGCACATCTAAGGAATGCAGTGTCCATTCCCCTTTATTCTGTGGATTGGGAAAGAAGGTTGGCAAATGAATGGACTGATTAAGAGCCACACTGGACATCACCTTGGGCATGAACAATGGATTGGTTCTGAGGGACACCCTGTCCGCATGAAAGATGATGAAAGGCTCCACTGCCATAAGGGCCTGTAATTCAGATACCCTTCTAGCTGAAGTGATAGCTAAAAGGAAAGCTGTTTTCCAAGAAAGAAATTTTAAGTCTGCAGTAGCAGCTGGCTCGAAAGGAGGTAGAGTGAGTTTCTCAAAGACAAAGTTAAGGTCCCAGGCTGGGGTTGGAGCTCTCCTGGGTGGTCTCAATTTTTTGGCCCCTCTGAGGAACTGATTGAGCAGTGGATGAGAGAAGAGGGGAGGTTCTATGTTATAATGAGCTGAAATGGCTGAGGTGTGGATTTTAATGGAAGAAAAAGACTGGCCCTTGTGAAGCATCTCGGTTAAGTATTGTAAAATCTGAGGTAAATTGGGCGCTGCTGTGCTCATCCCTTGAGATTGGTTCCAGGCACAGAATCTTTTCCATTTTTCAGCATAAGATTTTCTAGTACTAGGCCTCCTTGCCTCTAAGATGATATCCATCACAGGTTTGCTGAGGGATGGTAAAGGAGAGATTAAGTAATTAGCCAGGCTGCAAGGTTCAGTGTTGGAAGCTGAGGGTACAGAATCTGGTTGTCCTGCTGAGACAGCAGGGAAGGAGTCTTGAGGCAGGTGCCATGGAGGTAACCATGACACACTGCGCAGGAGGGGGTACCAGTGTTGGCGCGGCCAGTCTGGAGGAATCAAAATAATCCCTGGTTTGTCCTGTTTGATTTTTAGTAGTACTTTGGAGAGCAGAGGCAAAGGGGGGAAGGCATAGACTGATAGGTCTTTCCAGCTGAAGGACACAGCATCCACTTTCCAGGCTTGTTTGAGGGAGTCCTTGTGCAAAATTTGCCCCGTTGGTAGTTCTGGGGAGAGGCAAACAGGTCTATATCTGGGCTCCCCCATTTGCTTGTCAACATGCTGAAAATCCTTGGTTCCAGTTTCCACTCGTGTGAGTCCATGAGGCTTCTGCTTAGTCCATCTGCCTGTGTATTTAATTTTCCTGGCAGGAATTGAGCTTGTAGGTGCACTTGGTAGCTCAAGGGTGTGTTCCACAATGCCATGGCTAGTCTGCAGAGGGGTTTAGAATGTGTACCCCCCTGCTTGTTTATGTACCACATAACAGTGGTGTTGTCCGTCTTTACCATTAGTTGTCCTGGAATAATGTGGTCCTTGAAGGCTGTCAGAGCATTCTGTACAGCTAACATTTCTTTTTGGTTGATATGCAGGTGCATTTGGCTTGGGTTCCATTTGCCCTGAATGCACTTCCCTGCCAGATGAGCCCCACATGCATAGTCTGATGCATCTGTTGTTAGGGTTTGGGTGGCAGTCCCTTGTTTTGGTGGCAGGCCTCTGCCCACCAAAGGAACTCTAGGCGTAGGCAAGGTATGACAGGAATCATTGTTTCTAGGTCTTGAGAATGTTGACACCATAGGCTTTTTAGATACCACTGTAGTTTCCTCATATGCAGTCTTGCATATGGAATTAGAAGAATGCAGGAGGCCATGAACCTCAAGGCTTGCAGTATTTGTCTTGCAGATAGCAGTATTTTTGTGGCCACTTGGTTGAAGTAGGTTGTCAAATGAATTTGTTTTTCTGGCGTGAGGTAAGCCATCTGGGAAGTTGTATTCAAGCTTGCTCCCAGGAATATAATTTGTTGACAGGGTACCAGGTGTGATTTATTTTTGTTTATGGTGTACCCCGGACAAGTTAGAACCCTTTTTACAAAGGCCATATGATTCAAAAGTATGTCCTGGCTTTCTGCCTGAATTAGACAATCATCCAGGTATGGGTATATTTGAATATTTATTTGCCTGCAAAATACAATAACTGGAGCTAGGCACTTTGTGAATACCCTGGGCGCAGTAGATAAGCCAAAGGGCAGTGCAGAGAACTGATAGTGCGTGTAGCCTGCTTTGAAGCCTAGGTATCTTCTGCAAGATTTCCTGATTGGGATGTGCAGGTATGCTGCTTTTAAATCTAGTGTTGCCAACCAGGCATCTTTACCTAGCATAAGTAATTGGTGAACAGTCAGCATCTTGAATTTTGGAATCTCCAAAAAGGTGTTTAGAGTAGACAGGTCCAGGATAGGACGCCATGAATTGTCTTTTCTGGGTACCAGGAAAAGTCTCAAGTAGAAACCTTATCCCTTTTCCTCTTCTGGTACCAGCTGAATAGCCCCCATGCTTATGAGAGAAAGTATTTGTTTTTGATCCTCTGCCCACTAATTTGGGGGTAGGTCTGGCAACCCACTTGGTTTTGGCAATGTGTGAAAATGAAATCTGTATCCCTTGGACACTACATTTAAAACCCATGTGTCCTGGGTAATCAGTTCCCAATTCTTTGCATGAAGAGCAATTTTTCCCCCCAGTTGATAAGTGCTTGGAAATTTTAAAAGGAAGTCACTGAGACAGTTTACCATAGGGGGGAGTCTTATTATTCACAGACTCGGAAGTGGAGGCCCCCTACTGCTTAGTTTTGTGAGTCCCCTGGTACTGGAACATGGGGTTTTTGCTGCGTCTGGGTTGAGAACATCTGGAAGGGGCTAGAAAGGACCAATTCTTAGAGGGTAGTGCCTACTAAATCTAGGAGGCTGAACTTGTAAAAAATCTTTAACAGTTTACATAGATTTAGCTTTATCTTTCATCTTTTTAAGAACTTCCTGAGTCTTGTTGCCAAATAGGTGGTCCTGATTTAAAGGGGCATCCAACAATTTAGCTTTAACATGATCAGGCAAAGATTGCTCCTTAAGCCAAGCATGCCTTCTGAGCACAGACTAAGTAACAGCAGCCCTGCAAGAGGCCTCTAATGAATCAAAACCACATTGCAAAGTACTTTATCCAACTTGTTCGGCAGAATGCATTAAATCCTGTAATTCTTTATTTTCCACACTGTCAGGAATCACCATCATTTTCTGTTTAAGCAGTCCAGTAACATGTTGCTGATATTTTAACATATGAAACTAGCAGTTTAAAGTCCTAATGGCTAAGGTTGCAGAAGTGTAAATCTTCTTACCCCATCTATCCAGCGCCCTGGAGTCTCTCTCAGAAGGGGTAGGATTTTTAGCAGTAGAAGCCTTAATGCCCTTGGGCCCCTGTGAAATAGTCTCTGGATCTGCAATAGGATTTTTGAAAAGGAACTTGTGGGAATCAGGGACCCTGTAGTATCTGTCAGGTTTTCTAGGAGCAGGAGGCAGGGAATCAGGGGCCAAACTAGATTCCGAGAAAGCATCATCAACAATGTCTTGTACAGGAGGAATAGCTAAAGGCCTATGCTAAGTTAGGAGAAGGAAATCCCTAAGCCTTTTTTTTGAATCAGAAAAATCCTGGCTTTCCAGTGGAAATGCTCCCTTAGAGTATGTAAGGTTTCCCCCAAAAGAAAAATCCTCAGGAGGGGAAGCAGAGGGAATAGAGTCCTCTGCATCAGAATCCTCATAAGTGGGTAAGGACAAATCCAGATCATCAGAAGAGTTAGAAAAAACATAATCCTGATTAGAAGATTCATAATCAACCTCAGTCCTAGGCCTCTTAGAAGGGGGGGGTTGGCTACCCCTGATTAGAGTTATTAGATCTTCAGCCATTCTTGTCATTTGTTTTTTAGGCATAGAGGCCTGAGCATGTGGCCTGGGCGTTGGTTTTTTAGACATGGATCAAGATTTAGGCCTAAGTAAGGAAGGAGGCGTCGATTTAATATGCAAGTCCGTAGGCCTGAGTACATCCTTCAGAAGTCAGTGACTGCACAGCGGCTCCGGACCCATCCAAGGTAGAGACATCCACGGGTTCCATAGTTGAAGCATCTTGCGGCATACCGGACTCCGAATGGGTCTCAGTAGAGGCCTGCGAATCAGAAGTAGCGGGTATCAGGGGCTGCGAAAGCACCTCACTGAGTACAGGCGAACTGGCGACTGGCTTAGGAGAAACGTCGTCGGCAGTTTTGGACCTCGGCGGCCTGTCTCTGTCTTTATCTTTGCATTGTTTCAGAATCCTGGTAGTCGGATGGCTAACAGACAACATTTCTGGACAATTAAACCGAGAACCAAAATATTTAGAGGCAAAAATATATCGATGACAGATAGTGCACTGATTAAATAAAGCACAAAACCGACAACAAGGTACGTCATGGTCAGGGCCTAGGCAAGGAATACAGTACGAATGAAAATCTTTATGAGGTATTTGCTTTCCACAAGTAATGCAATTATTAACTTTTACTGACATCGGTAAGTAGCAAGAAAAAATTTCCTCAATGGGGTACTTAGCTTTAGTTGAAGACTTCGGTTCTGAAACTCGAAAATGAAAATTTCAGGAGTCGGCTGACTGGCACTTGCGAACTGCTTCTGCTTCGGGCACCGCACGGCAAGAAAGACTGATGTAATGGTGTCGGCTGCATGTTTTATACCCCAGACGACCTGACGTCATGGAAGAAGGGACAGCAACTGACGCAGGACCCAAGACTTTGTTAATCAGGCCGACTGAGGGCAACCTGCAAGCAGATAACCCAAATGTAATGACTGCAACAGTGAAATACGAAGAACATTTCCAGCTGTACTTGGTTGCATACCGCCTACTCAGAGGTGATCTCTGCCTGACATACAAGGCCATGTCCAAGTCAGAACTGATGGACATGCTCCACCTAAAGAAAACCATATCCCCTCGAGCCACACGCTCTAGGGATCTAAACCTCACCACAACAATAAATAAGACATGCTGGAGGGATAGATTCCTGTCCTAGAGACTTCCTATGCTCTGGAACAAGATTCCAATCTACATTAGGCAGAGCTCCTCACTAACACTCTTCAAGACAAACCTTGACGAGTGGATGGGAAACAGGAAGCTTACTCTGGGGATCACTTCAATGGCTCTGATGGACAGAGGCACAGGGATAATTCTAAGGGCGTGGCGAAAGCCAACACATTCCGGCTAGGCTTATAAATGTCTTTGGGCAGATAGCCTAGTACCTACCTATGAACCTAAGTTCTGCTGGTTTCTTCTTTTTAGCCATCTGGCTTGGATTACAGTTCAGACTCTAAAACTTCCCTACAGATTACTCTAACAGAAACACTGGGTGAGCACACTGGTGTAACTACGGAAATTATTTTTTGAGCTATGATACAGAATCGCAATTGCCTAGACATAGTAAGATCTTGTTGAGTCTAATTATGGTGGCTGCCAAAAAAAAAAAAGCACTTAACAGAAAATGGAAATCAAAGTCTAAACCAACTGTACTAGAAGTAGTGAATATAGTGACAATGAATGAGCTATGTAATGTTTGACTGACAGTGACTGGATAGATAAGTGATGTGCAATGTTTGCAGCTAAAAATATTTCAATATAGTTTATTTTCATTTATATAAATGTGTGATTGCCTATATTACAAGTGACAATTTAATAAAGATGTTTCTTGTTAAAAAATATACCAGATCCACCCTAATCTCTACTTCTCACCAGGAACCCTGCCTGATTTCCTCAGCAACCATCATGTGTCTATAGACTAACTACCCACCATAGAAAACAACAGCAATATACGGAATTCCACAACCTTAAATGTTTTGACCCAGAAGACTTTAACAATATTCTTAAATCTCTCAATTAGTGTTCCCTCCACACATTACCAGTATGTGAAGCCATTCTTACATTCAACACACCCTTCCTTGACATTCTAAATAGTCTAGCCTCTATAAGGAGGAGAAAAGTCAAACCAAGCAGGTATCCTGGTTATACCACACTAGCAAAACTCTAACGAAAAATGAAATAAAGCTTGGAGAGAATGGCACAAAAACAAAACCCTAGCACATCTACGAACCTATAAAAACATCTTTCAGATAAACATAGAAAGAAAACAGTTTTACTTGCATTCTCAACTTACCTAAAACATAATCCTAAAAAGTTCTGGTATTCAGTACAACTCTTACATTCTGGCACACTCAGTACTCCAAGCCCTTGTCCAGACCTTTGCCCATTAGATACTGCTGCCAAATTCAAGTCCCATTTCATAGACTCTATACTTACTCTTACTTGCAATTCCTTATCATCCCACTCCAGCCTAATACAGCCTCCATATTCCAACAGCCCCACTTTCTCTATAGAACCCCTTTTTACTCCTAAATGAAATGTCTATTAAGCAAACTCAAACCTTGCTTCACCTCCATTGACTACTTACCTTCAGAATACCTGAAGCTAGCCTCCCCTGCAATTGCATATCCAATCACTAATCTAATCAATTATTCCATTTGAGAATCATATGTTCCTTCCTTTTGGGGAAAAATCATATATCATACCACTACATAAAGGGGGTAACTCTACTGAAGTAACAGACTTCAGATATACTGCCTTAATATCCCCTCTCTAAAACAAAGTAAAACACAAATAATCCACAGGGCTCAAGCTGGGTCTGGTGTCCAACCAGCGAGCCAGAGGGTAACAGGAAAAATGTAAAAGCATACCAAGGTTAATTAAGCCCAGGACATACCTCCTTGTCTCTTAGATTTACTAGAATCCATCTCATCTAATTCTCTTGCAGAAGGAGTAATAAGACACCATGTAGAAGTTTTTTTAGAAAATGTATTCAATCCAGTTAAGTAAGTGGATGGACAAACATTCTTGCTTTGATGTTATATCAGTTATAGTTCTGTTACTTAAAGTTTTTCTGAAGCTACACAGAGTGGGTCCAATGGTGCTGAGTGGTGTAAATATTTCTATGCTCAGTCAGATTTTCCCACTAAACAAATATAGAATAAATAAATATAGAATAAATAAAATAATGTTTTGTAGGATGAAAGAAAGCATTCAGTGTCAAGAAATCTAAAACGAAAATGTGACAACTGTGGGAAAACAAGGCATATAAAACGTAAAAGCATTAAATCTTGTATAGTTTAAAAAGGGACATTTTTTGGTTTGAATGCCCAGATATGTTAACAAAGATTTTGTTAGAGGCATTAGTGTGGGAAAACAATTTGTTACAGTAGATTCAAGGCAAAAACAAAGAAATGTCTGATTTTATTAATGGAGTGGAGTATGAGACAATGCAGAGTGCTACAACTGTTAAAGAAGTGCAGAAATTAAACTCAAATTATCAAAACCTTTTGATGGTCTTCCACAGGAAAATTTATGCAAGACAAATGTTAGGGGGAGAAGAAATAGTGCCTATTCGTCAGGGAGTTAAGAATGTAAAAGAAACTGAAAAAGTTAAAGAAAAAAGATGAATTTGTTGAAAAACATGCATTGCCTTTTCCAACTTTTCTGTTTTATCACTAAGCATGAAAAGTGTAAAGCACAATGCAAAAAGCAGCTGATGTCAGAATGGATTATTAAGCAAAGTGCTAAAATAATCTGTTTGCCAGATAGAAGACTTATAAACCTCTTGGAAGTAAAAAGGGTGGAAAGCTTCTGGCAAATACTGAGGTTTAGAGAAATGTAGAGGGGGAGCTGTTTTATAAGAGTTCAAAGTAATATAAAGGTTCTGTATAAGAAAGTATTAGAGTAAGTTGGGACTATGATCTGTGGTTGGCAGACAAGAATTTATGTGTGCATTTTATGTTTGGACCTGTTGAAGTGAGGAAGAGAAACAAATCTTACCTATTGATTATGTCCCATGCATAGCCTACAATGAAAGGCCAAACAGAGCCAATCCTAGAAGACGTTCGAACAGCACTAAGGAAAATGAAATCAGGAAGAGCAACAGGTTCAGATGAAGTCACAGCAGATATGATCAAGATGTTGGGTGACATAGGGGATAAATGGCTCTTGAGGGCATGCTGAGATATGGAGAGAAAAGGTCTATTCTAGATGACTGAAGAATAAGCATTGTAGTACCAGTGGACAAGAACAAGTAGGACATTTACAACTATTAGAAACCAAGTTATGTGCAGGTACAGTCACCAGGTGATCAGTCTTCTTATAAAATCCAACAACCAACAATACAAGACAGCACTCCTTCTTCCTGGAAATAATTTACTGATGTTCACAATTCACATACCAGTTTTGGCTGCATAAGCCTTCATCAATGTCAGCAGGACAAAGGCATCAAACTCCCATTATACTCCATGGAAGTTCTAGAGAGGGCGATGATAAAAAAAAAATATGCAGAACAGTAGAAAGTAAGGTGGGAGAAGAGCAACTTGGATTCAGATCAAGATGCAATACAACTTATTTTCAATGAGACAGATAATGAAGAAGATGATGATTAAGAAAGAATCCTAGACTTGTGGAAAAGATATGGCAATGTCTCAAGAAAGCTGAACTGTGCAGTCCTGTAATGCTTTGAAATACTTGAAACATTAGTAGAATTAGTGCAGGCTATGTACAAAGACCCAATGACAAAAGTATGAACAGTGTTTGGACTTTCAGAGAGATTTCCAGTGGAACTGGGTGTGCATTGGGGTTCAGCTCTGAGCCTACTGCTGTTCAAACTGGTGATGAGCTACATTAGCAGACCGGTCAAGGGGACAGATTAACAAAGCTGCTGTATGCAGATGATGTGGCATTACAATCAGACTCTGAAAAGGAATTTCAGCAAATAAGGAACTGGAATACAAAACTGTAGCCATACGGGATGAAAGATGGTTCTCCTGGCAGCAAATGGGGGAAATCAGAAGAAGATGAAAATTGAGATAGAAGGTAAAAGCAGCTTCAAGTAAAAACAAATGTCAGGAGAAGAAATAGTGCTTATTCGTCAGGGAGTTAAGAGGAGAAGGGATGTCTGAATGACAAAATCAAAGCTATAATGAGAGGTACTACAGGCAACTTGCATGTTATGACTGACAGAAAAATGCCAAAGAAGTTGAAAAGGAAGGTCTACAAAATAGCGGTGAGACCAGTAGTTCTGTATGGTACAGAAATCTGGGAATGAAGGCAGAAAAACTGATGAAGCCTGGGATGACGGAGACAAAGTGCTTGAAATGGGTGATAAGATGCACACTGGGCAGAGAAGAAGAAATTAGGACAACAGAGCAGAAGCCAGAGTAGCCCTACTTACAGGGAGGATCAAGGAGCTCCAATTACAGTGGTTCTATCACATGTTCACGAAAGCAAAAGATGATCTAATAAAGATGATTCTGGAGCATTCTGGCGCCATCTGTTTTGTGGATATGCAAGAAGTCCATTAGCGTGGGGTCCGACAATGCCTTGTATTCCAGGCATAGATCTCCCCCCCTCAAGAGCTTATAGGAGACAGAATACAGGAAGACACCTTTGAGGCGAGTCTGACAGAACATGTTACTTATGCCTTGTATTCTTTTACAGAAGAACCTTTGTGACCATTCCAATCATTTGGTGTGCTTGCTTAGGTACATACCAAAGAAAACATTATACTCAATGACAGCTCTGATGAATGCCGAATACAGTGAAACAATGACCTCCTTGGACCTAGATGCCTTACTTTTGTTTATAAATTGCACAACACAGAATTATTCCCCCTCTGCTATAGACATGTGATGGTCAAAGGCTAAATTACTGTCTCAAACACTTTGAGGCACCAAAAATAAATTTTGACAATGTTGCAAAATAAATTTTGACTAAAGAAGCAATGTGTGGAACCTTAAGCACCACAGATAAATGGGTTAATTTGCCAAGTTTATGAACTAGTGGCTTTCTAGAAGCTTGATAGCAATTTCTCAGGTTATTTTCTTCTACCAATTGTAGTAAATTGAAACATCAGATTCTCCAAGTTCCTGAAATAAACAAAGGTTTATTGTAAAGTCAAACAAAAGTCTTTAGAGTACATTCTTTTCATACAAAAAGTGCATATACCAATTCTTTCTTTTCAATATCACAGTTCCATTAACAAAGGGGGGACTCTCTCTCACAATTCCAGTAATTCCCTTCAGGGCAGGAATTAATGTTTACAGTGCACAGATGCTTCCATGTAGCTCTGTCCCTCTGGAGTCCACTGCAGGAACTTATCCAGGTTTCCTCATTTATAATTCTACAGTGGTTCTTACTCCAACACCCTACCCAGAACGGATGCTTAGGGTACACAGTTCCCTTCTATGAAAGGCCAAATTCACTCCAAACTGGAAGGACTAAGCTCTCTTCTAGTAGATCATTAAATACATAACTAGTTCTATTAACTGAACCATGCGAAAATCCTGTCTTCCTAATATGCATAATGATATCCAGCTATTTAAAAAAACTGTTTGAGCTACATCCTTCATACAGAATACATCATTTTAAAGCAGTACTTCTATTTATAACATTTGTTCACACTGCTTACATCATTTGATATCATTTCGAGACACAGTTCTGGCAAAAAACATGTTACACCACATATATATAAAGATTACTTTTAAAGAAGTAAATAAACTACTTGTGATCAATAAAAGTGGCTTACTGCATACTCTTGGAATGTGCTGTGCAATGTATCTGTTGCATTTTGTCTGTTAGCGCTATTTCTTTGTTTGTTTGTTTACATCTGCAAATACAGTTAGTTGCTGAGTTGGAGTTAAAGGACTGGTGGTGATATAGCACCCCTCACTAATCTTCAGGCCTGGTTATACCCTGATTGGGATGCCAACTCCTACCCTACTTGCAAATTAAGTGTTGAGGAAGGCAAGTGGGATAGGAAGGTGCCACAGCTTCACACAGAACCAGGCTTAATTCTGTGACGATGGTGGAAGTCTTATGCCCTACAGGCCACTACTTGCCAAGAGACATGGCAAACCAAAACACACTTACTGCTCACCTGGGGATTAATGAGGCTTGTTCCATTAATCTTGTTTTAAAGTTATAGCATTATACTGTGGTCAACTGTAGTTAATTGATTTAAGATTAATTAAATGCTTGTTACTATTAAGCCTTTTCTTATGTAAGGTGATTGTTTTAAACCGAATTTTGTTCTGAGGAAGTTCCAGTATTTAGGAACGAAAGCGCTTAACCTAATAAATATTTTGGAATTTAAATTTGGCTAGTTTCCATGATTACTTTTGTCATCGTTGGCTCCTTACCATAGGTGTGTTCCCGTTGGTTCTTGGTTTGTTTGCAATGTCATCTTCCAGTGGTAATGGAGTGGATGAACATATGGGTGTTAATGAGTTAAGCAAAGCTGTTAGGAGACTTGACCCTCCTATTGCAGCAGGTCAGCCAGCAATTTATTATATTCAGCAATAGATTGGATATGGTTTCTTCACAAAGAAATAGTCCCCGTAGGACTAATGATAGTTTTGGTTTACCATTAACACAGCCATCTGGAGGGTCAGGTCAGAATTTTAATAATACTCCGGATTTATCTTCAGAGTTCAGTATTTGGAAAGAAAATCAGTTTAATATGGATACAGGCATTCCTAGATATAATGGTTGCAATAATTTTTCCAACCAACTAACCATGGGGGACTTGTTATGTTCCCTTGAAAAGCTTATTTTTTCCTACTAGAAGCTGCAGCTTCAGATCTATTGTTTGGTTAAAAATATCTAAATCAGGTGCCAAAAGGTTTAAGAGTGTGGAGTTATCCCAATGACAAAATGCATAATCAAACAACCTAAGTTGTAAATAAAATCAAATAATCCTGATTTTCTTCATCAGCTGCACAAAATGTTTGATATGACTGTGTGTGAGATTATGCAGCTCATGATTAAGTATAACAATATAGCACTCGAAAGTCTAACTCAACAACTTGATTCTCTCAACAAAACCATCAGAGACATTTTGAATTTTGATTATTACGAGACGAGTTCTATAAATTCCTTTTCCATTGTGGATAAGCAATGCTCTCTCATTCAACAATGGAAAATTAAAAAAAAATGAAGAGAGATACAGAAAATTATGCCAAGGGTAACATGTACCTGAAGCCACCTGGTTTCCAGGGAAACAGCAGTGTTTTAACCAATCAGACACTTGGGTAAGATGCTCAACAGGCAGCGTCTACAAGAGGGAATGAATTTGATATGCCGGCCCCTTTAGAGCAACCTGTGAGGAGATCCGAAAGGTTTTGGAACCAGCAGCAGCAGAGGACAATGTGGAAGCAATAAGAATCCCATGAGAGATATGTTTAACAGGGAGCGAGACCAAAAAATACCTTTCAGCAGAACAGCTGCTTCAGAAAGTAATGGTTAGTAATTAAACTAAATGTGTATAGTTTCACACCATGTATGGTGACTTTTTTAATATTTGAGAGTGGTGACTTTTGTATTTACAATTATTCTAGCAAGTCAATTAATTCTAAACACGTCAATGTTTTAGCTAACAGGTTGTCTTTTGTACCAGCTCGCTGGAGTAATATTGTGGACATCATCACTGACTTAAAACTGTTTGTGCGGAAATCGAACCTTGCTGTTTTAATGACCAATAATTTCAATTTTAATACAGACAAACTTTACAGACCTAGTGTTTACAATCCAGCTTTCACTAATTTTGTTTCAGTGTTTGAGAAGATTTGTGATTTTGAAATAAAAAGTGTTTTAAGTAATCTCTGCTCTAAGAAATATTTTAATTTAACAAAATGGAAAAAAAGAATTATTTTATAAAACTGCTGATGATAAGACTATTTGTGTAATGAAACCGGATAAGGAGGGTGGTTTGGTGATTTTTGATTACATAGACTATATTAATGCTATGACTGGCATTTTAATGGAAATTACATATCAGGAGATTTTCTGTAATTAGATTTTTGTTGCCTTTGCTAAGATTAATTTGCTTTTGGAAGATATGTTATTACAGGGCCAAATCTCAAAAGGGGATTATGAATTCATGTTGAATGATAAGCTAGTCACTGCTAATATTTTCCACATCCCGAAAATTCACAAGAATTTCAATAACCCCTTATGCGCTCTATTGTGGACGTTACTAGATCAAAAACATTCTTTATTGCTAAATGGATAGATGGATATTTAAAAGATTACACTGTTTGTATACCTCAAATTTGTAGGAACTCATGGCAATTTTGCAACGTATGAATGATACCCCGTATGTTGATGAAGCTATTTCTGTGACTATCGATGTAAAGAACTTGTTTTCAGTTATCCCACATGATGTGGGTTTAGATTGGTTTGAGGAATATCTTAGGAAATGTAATAGTTTCTCAAATGATAGGATCAATTCTACTGTGTAGTTCTTACGGAAGTGGTATTGACAAATAATTATTTATTTTTCGATGGTCAGTATTTTAAACAAAGGACTGGGGTTGCAATGGGGGCAGCTTGTGCCCCCATTTTTGCAAATTTGGTCATGGCAGAAAGAGGAGATAGGTACATTTTAAATGGTATGTTGTTGGTCTTTATATCTTAGGTTCCTGCACGATATATGTATTTTGTGGATTAGTACTGAATTAAGGCTCTAGGAATTTTTGAGACATATAAATACCACTACGAGAGTTTTTTTTACAGTTTTCACATAATTTTAGTGAAACAAAAATTGCATTTTTAGATGATGAAATAATAAAAGATCAACATAGTTGTAGATTTTGTTCTAACATCTTCAGAAAGACCACCTTTTCAAATTCCTACCTCTATTATTCTAGTATGCATCCCAATTATCAGAAGAAATCTGTAGTTAAGGGGCAATTAGTCAGGTTAGCTTGTATGATTACTGAAAATGAAGGTTTCAAGCATGAATGTGACATCCTGATTAATTTGTTTATTAAGACTGGTTATCCTATTGATTTACTTGTTGAAATAAGGGATGAAGTGGTAGCTAAGAGAAGTCGAGGAATTTATGTCCCAATTTGAATGGCAGTACTCATATGATTTGTAACCATTCGAATGAGGGTATACAAACTAGGGAAAAAATAAAGATAAAATTCATTTCTACATTTACTTTGGACAGTGATGCAATAGTTAGTAGTGTTAAGAAAAACTGGGGAATCTTTTTATCTGGTAGCAAACTGATTAGTAAAGTGGGAAGTGAACCTCTAATTGCTTTTAGAAAAGATAAAATTTCAAGAATTATTTGGAGTTTAGAAAGGACAGGAGATCACGAATGTAAGAAGGTTAGGGACTTTTAAGTGTGGGAGATGTTCCACATGTCCTAATATTTTATTAGCAGAAGAATTTAATATAAATGTAAAATCATTTAAAATACAAGGTCATTACACTTGTTATACAAAGGGGGTGGTGTATTTAGCTCAATGTCAATCATGTCCTGCTTTTTATGTAGACAAGACCACATGGAAATTGAGTGAACATGTCTACGAGCATCTTTTGGATATTAGAAAAAAGAGAGACACTAATGCTTTATTTAAGCACATACTTTGTTTTAGTGACCATGTTTTTAAGTTCTTAGTTATAGAACAGGTGAAATAGGATCTTCAGGATAGGGTTACAAAAGAACATCTCAACATTAGTGAGTTTAAATGGCAGATTTTGTTGAATGCCACTGTTTACCCGGGGATTAATGAGGCTTGTTCCATTAATCCTGTTATAAAGTTAAGGCATTATACTCTGGTCAATTGTAGTTAACTGATTTAAGATTAATTAAATGATTGTTACTAGTAAGCCTTTTCTTATATAAGGTGATGGTTTTAAACTGAAATTTTGTTCTGTGGAAGTTCCAGTATTTGGGAACGAATGCTGTCAACCTAATAAATATTTTGGAATTTAAATTTGGCTTGCTTCAACGAATGCTTTTGTCGTCGTTGGCTCCTTACCATAGGTGTGTTCCGGTTTAGAAACTGAGATTACCAGATCCCAATTTATCATGTTCAGCATGCACAAGTAAAATAATTGTGCACCCTCCTGCATGATGATGTTGCACGTCACAGTAGTGCCATCTGTCATAACTTGTGATGTTACTGGTTTTAAGACTGAATAGAAAGTGAGAGGAATGGATGGCCATTATTTCCTTCAGGTTGATTTACTTCTTCCTTTCCTTCCTGGACCACAGACCCTGGAATCACAACTGTATAGGTGTGCTCCTCATGCATAATCTTTTAGTTATGTACTTACCATAACTTTAGATGTATGGGATCCATCTCGCCTACATTCTCTACAGATGGGTTCGGAGCTGATCCTCGGCTCCGACTCGGCCGCTATACAATAGAACGCAGTCTCTTATTGGCTGAGTTACCTCGTATCCCAGGATGCACCACTACTGCTTCCCCAGATCTTGTTTGTCCGCACACATGCACACAGAAATAGACTATTGTTATAACATTCCCAGGTCTTTCAAGAGAGGAAAGAAGTTCAATTTCGGATCGTCCGGTCTCTCCTGGTCTACGAGGCAGGGGGAAGGAGGGTGGGTTATTAGGAATGTAGGCGAGATGGATCCCATACATCTAAAGTTATGGTAAGTACATAACTAAAAGATGTAATGTGATCCTATCTCGCCTACATTCTCTACAGATGGGACAGCGTCCCTAGCACCTAATTCCTGGGTGGCTCACTGGAAAACACTCCTGAGAACCGTGGAACCGAAGGAAGCTCGACCCCTAGATGCCACATCCAATTTGTAGTGAGAAATAAAGGTGTGTGAAGAAGACCATGTAGCAGCCGCACAAATGTCACTAATAGAGAGCTTGGAATGAAAGGCTGCTGAAGTGGCCATAGCCCTAGTAGAATGAGCTTTCACTGGAACTATAAGCTCCTTATTTGAAATGAGATAAATATGACTGATACAGTCTCTGATCCACTTGGCAATAGTGACTTTTGTGACGGCTTTGCCTAATTTACTATCCGAAAAGGACACAAACAGTTGATCTGATTTTCGTGCTTGGTGTGTCCTATCCAAATAGAAACGTAATTGTCTGTGTACGTCCAAGCTGTGAAAAGTATATTCAGCTCTGTTCGAATACTTAGGGAAAAAGACTGGTAGTTCCAGTGATTGTTGTAAACAAAAGTTAGAACAAACCTTTGGTATAAAGGATGGGTTTGGTCTAAGAGATACTCTATCCTTGTGAAATACCAGGTATGGTGGTTTGACACATAGGGTTTGAAGTTCTGAAACTCGCCTGGCTGAAGTAATAGCAACTAGAAGAGCAGTCTTCCAAGAAAGAAATTTTAAATCACAGGTTGCTGCTGGCTCAAAGGGAGATGAGGTTAATGCACCTAACACCACGTTAAGGTCCCACGGTGGTGCAGGTTGAGATATAGGGGGTCGTAGAAGCCAAGCTCCTTTAATAAAAGCTTTGCACAACTTGTTGCTCATTAAAGGTGGTTCTACGCTCTCATGAAAATTGGAAATAGCAGCCAATTGCACTTTGATGGTAGACACCGAGCAACCTTGGTTGAACAGGGAAGCTAAAAACTTCAGTACCTCTGACACCGAGGCTGTCATAGGGTCTAATCCTCGGAGTTGGGCCCAAATAGGAAACCTCTTCCATTTATTGCTATACATCCTTTTAGTAGAAGTCTTGTGGGCCGAAGACAAAATATGCATGACTTCAGGGGCGAAAGAATGGCTCCTAACTATGGTTGGAAGAGGAGTAGCCAAGCTGCTAACTTCAATGAATGGAGGGACTGATGGAGCTGTCCTGACTGATGCGTCAAAAGGTCCGGAACTTGGTCCAGGAACCAGGGACCCTCCAATGCATATTTGTGGAGAAAGTGGAACCAGACTTGACGAGGCCAGTATGGGGCGATTAGTATCATTTTGCTTCCCAAGCGAATCACCTTCTGAATCACCTTGGGGAGAAGGGGAACCGGTGGAAAGGCGTATAGCAGACAGGGGGGCCAAACATGGACTAGAGCGTCCTTGGGGATCTCCCCCGGAACTGGGGTGAGAGTGAAGAAGTGCTGGCATTTTGCATTGAGGGGACTTGCGAAGAGATCGCAACAAGGAACTCCCCATCTCGTGAAAATCTGCGCTACCACTCTGTCGTTCAAGGACCACTCGTGAGGGGAGAGAATAGTTCTGCTCAGTCTGTCGGCTATCACGTTGGATTTCCCCGGAATGTGCGTTGCCACTTGGAAATGCTTGGTAGCAATCGCCCAATCCCATACCTTCATGGCCTCTCTGCAAAGGGGGTAAGACCTGGTCCCTCCTTGCTTGTTTAAGTACCAGACTACCGACATGTTGTCAGACTGAATGGCAATCGTACCCTGGGGGAGGTGATCATGCAGTGCTTGCAACGCTAAAAGCACCGCCCTCATTTCCAGGATATTGATGTGGAGAAGACTCTCGTCGGTGTGCCACGTGCCTTGGACCGACCTGTCCAGATAATGTCCCCCCCACCCTGTCTGGGAGGCGTCCGTAGTCAACGTGGCAGAGGGAAGTGGGGGAACGAAGGGTCACCCTAGATTCAGGTTGGAGGAAAGAAGCCACCAACGAAGATCCTGTTTGCACGTCTCTGTGATCAATATGTGGTGACTGAGGGGAAGGTCTTGATAAGACCACTGGACTGATAGGAGCCACTGGAGTATCCTCATATGCAACCTTGCCAAGGGGACCAGAAGAATGGTGGCTGCCATGGAACCCAACAGCTGCAGGACCATTCTCGCTGGAGCCACGCCTGAGGAGTAATGCCTGAACCTGAAACTGGAGCGTTGCTATCCTTTCCGCAGGAAGATAGACTCGCATCTGCCTTGAGTCTATTTCTGCACCAATAAACAGAATACGCTGAGATGGCAGCAATACAGATTTTGACCAACTGAAGGTGATTCCTAAGGAGTTGCCAAGAGTGATAGTGGCTGCTAGAGTTTCCAAGAGTAGATGCCTGGAGGTGGCAGTTAGGAGCCAGTCGTCTAGGTATGGAAACACCTGGAATCCTAGACTTCTCAGGTGAGCAGTCACCACCGCCAAACATTTGGTGAACACCCTGGGGGCTGTGGTGAGACCAAAGGGCAGTGCTCGGAACTGGAAATGACTGTCTCCTAGGCTGAAGCATAAGTGTCTCCTCGACGCCTGATCTATCAGAATGTGATAGTAGGCGTCTTTGAGATCTATGGAGCACATCCACACAACTTTCTCCAAAAGTGGGAGAATGGATTGCAAAGTGAACATCTGGAATTTGGACTTTTTCACAAATCGGTTTAACTTGCTGAGATCCAAAATGGGCCTCAAGTCCCCGGTCTTTTTTGGTACCAAAAAGAATCTTGAGTAAGTCCCTGATCCGGCCTGGTCTGTGGGGAGAGGTTGGATGACTCCTTTTTGAAGCAGCTTTGATATTTCGCTGGCTGCATGATCCCATTGACTGGGTGGCGGGTCCGGGATTCTTTGGACTGGTGGGGGGGGGGTTGAGAAAAGGGAATGGTGTAACCTCCGGCGATGATTCGAAGCACCCATTGGTCCTGAGTGATATTTTCCCAGGCCTTTAGGTGTCTCGAAAAACGACCCCCGACTGGCTCCGGAGCTGTACAGTCGAGTACTCCTTCAGGGATGCTGGAAGGAGGAGGAGCCACGAAAGGACTCGTGGTCTCCAGTGTTGCGGGGGCCTCCGCCGCCTCTGGGATGGCGTCTCCCTGAAAAATTTCCCCCTCCTCTGCCTCTAGAAGGGGAATCGCTCTGCTGTGACGAGTAAGGCTTTTGAGACTTACGGAACCACATTTTCCCTCCTCTTCGAGCCTTGGGATAAGGTCTGAAGGGAGTGGAAAACCGGGCCCCTATGGCAGTTAAAGTCTTACCCTCCTGTTCGCAGTGAGTCAATGTGTCCTTTACCTTGGGTCCAAACAGTGAGGACCCATCAAAGGGGGCGTCGGCAAAGGAAGACTTAAAGGCCTCCACAAAGTGACACAGGCGTAGCCAGGCTTGTCTCCGTAGAGCAACACCTGTTCCAGCCGCTCTGCTCGCTCCTTCGGCTGCATAAGAAATGAGCTTCATGGACGAGTTGGATAATGAGGACAGGGTAGCCAACTGGGAGTTAACCGTCTGGGCCAACTACTCAGGTAAGTTACCAGAGAGGGTATCCGAAAGCTCCTTGACCAGATCCCTCTGCAGTCTCGTGAAATGCGTCAAGTAGTTCAGAGACCTTAATGTAAAGGCCGCTGAAGAAAGAGTACGTTTGCCGTACCGATCCATGCTCCTAGACTCCTTATTAGGAGGATGGACAGACGGTGAAGCCTCTGCCACATCTTGCTGGGTGGCAGATGCCACCACCATGGCATCTACAGCCACGCCTTCGAGAAAGTCCTTATCCGGGGGAGCCGAAAGGAATTTATTGGGGCGAGCTGGCACCGGTTCAACAGAATCCGGGTGTTCCCACACTCTTCAAGAGATCAAATCCAGAAGCTCATCGAAGGGCGGAGACACCCAGGAGGCGGAGGGCTGAGCCCCGAAGGCCTTGAGGAAAACCAACTCCTCAGCAGAAGGGGGTTTGGACTGCCAGTCGCCTCGTTGCTTAAGGATCTCCAAGATGTCCGCAAAGGAGACATCATCCGAGGATGACTTGGGGGACCCTTCCGCAACATCGAGGTCGGTATCCGAGGTGAGAGACTCATCAGGGGAGTCGACGTGCTTCCTCTTACACTGTTTCTTCCTCGGAGGTTCCTCCGAAAGCATTTCGGAGGGACCTCCAGGAAGAAGGGAACCCCTAATGGGGGTAACCTCAGGCCCAGGGGCTCCGCTGTCATGAGACAGGGGGATTGCAAAGGCGCCAGTCTCCACGCCAAGGGAAGGTGGTGGTGAGATGGTAGAAGTGGCCACAGAGGATTTGGCCAAGGCACTCCTCATGGCCTCGGCGGGACCCCAGAGTCCTGGGATGGTTCAACCCCGAGGTCACAACAGCAGTCGGAACCCCGCAGCCGACGCACCGAGAGGGAGGCTCGGAACCGAAAGGATCGGTCGGCGTCCCCGGGGCCGACAGAGGAGGTCCGCGTGCGAACCTGACCCAAAGGACGGGGTTGGAGTTAGGGTCGGAATCGACCTGACAACCTCCACCGGCTCCACCAACACCGACTCCAATGGCGCCGAAGCTGTTGGAGGAGGAATCGAGATAACAGGATGGGAAATCGGCTCCGGAGCCGACTGGGCTGGAGCCGAGATCAACTTTGCAAAGACTGGAGACTGAAAAAGCCTTTGAAGCACCCTGTCTAAATCCGAATCGGACATCCTCGACGACCGAGAAGAGACCGACCGGGTCCGAGTTGACTTCTCCGCCGGCTCCGAAAGACTGGGGGACCGGCTCCGTATGGGTTCGAGAAGTATCGGCGCCGAGGGAGATTCCACTACCACTGCAATTTCCTCGAGCCGATGTGGACTTCGGCACTGAAGGGAAGAGTCTGAGCGGCAACCCCATCGGCTCGAAGGCAGTGGAGCCGATGGAGATGACTCGCCTCGACGCCGAGCTCGACTCGGCCAGAGGAGTCGAGGCTGGAGACATCGAGGCAGACCGTTCCGCCCTCAGCTCCGAAGTCCGTGGAGCCGACGGAGAAGCCTGCCACAACTTTTTGGCTGCCGGATCTGACGGGCTGGTCAGAGCCGAAGACTTTTTCTTCCTCGAAGGTGAAGAAGAAGATAGGGCTTCCTCAAAGGAAGGGGTAATAAGCCCTTTCAAAATTAACTTATTTTTCCTCTCTTGGAGGACGCGAGAGGAAAAAGCGTGGCAAACGCTACAGGATTCTTGGAGGTGCTTCGGGCCCAAACAGTAAACACACAAAGAATGGTCGTCCGTAATGGACATTTTATAACTACATTTCGAACATTTTTTAAACCCTGATGGTCTATGTTCCTTTGACATGGCTATATCTAAACTACAAACACACTAAATAAGAAAAACTACACAAGACAGCCTAGACTCTAACTCAAACGCCTAGGATAGGGCAAGGCCCCTCTAACTTAAACGGGACCGTTTAAGTACCACAAAAAAACCCACAATTTACCACAAAAAAAAATCAAGTACACAGTCACACAACAATAAGTAGCTGTTAAAACAGCTTTTGGGTAAGTTTTAGGAAAAACTAGACAGAAAAAATCTAAGAGGTACTTAGCTCAGCCAAGTCCGAGACCATGTCTATGCTTTCAGAAGCGGCAAACGAGATCTGGGGAAGCAGTAGTGGTGCATCCTGAGATACGAGGTAACTCATCCAATAAGAGACTGCGTTCTATTGTATAGCGGCCGAGTCGGAGCCGAGGATCGGCTCCGAACCCATCTGTAAAGAATGTAGGTGAGATAGGATCACATTACATCTAATGCATTTACAGCCACTCTCTAGTTTAATTTGGTAAGCTTGTAGGAAAACTTTCAATTTTCCAAGCTCTAAAAATGCCAACATTCAAACTCCTTGATGATACTCTGAACAGAATGGGAACAATGTTCAAGAGTTGCATGTACCGATCTCAAAGTTTCTTTAAGCACCATACCATACCAAGCCCCCATATCAAATGCGCACTTTTAGCTCAACAAATGCACAACATTCCTGGAGGATCAAAACATTTTTGGATACCGAACAACCTAAGTAGTAAATAAAAAATTGTAGCCAACAAAAAATGAGCTAGCAAGCAGAAGGGGACTCTACGCCTCATTCTTCTAATAATAACACTCACAGAGAGAGACTGCCATTGAAACCATTTGCAATGTTCTAAAGGAACATGCTTGACACACAGAAAAAAGCACAGGAGTTGACTAGAAGAATCATGAATACCTTAGACCCGAACTAGAGTCTGGAGATGGGGGAGGGAAATGATCAGAAAGAAGACTAGGAACACTGAAATTAGTGAATAAATGAGATATTTTATCAGTGACATCTATGACATATGGCATTGTAAGACATGATTTTTGTTGCCTTTGCTAGACTTGTGGAAGTCTTGTAAAGCGTATACACACCACTTTTTCAAAACTTTTAGAAGGACACTAAAGGGAAAATAGAAGTATTTGTACAAAACATTTTGTAATATAAACTGCATGCTTCATAACAAAGCAGTTTTGTATAGTGTGCACTCGGGATATTTTAAATTTGGGAAAGGGAGTTTTTGTCAGTGACTCTTGTATTTGTTAAAGATATTAAAGGAAACAAGTACTTTTTCCTTAGTTGTAAGACATACAGGCTTGACACTATAACAAGATAACAAAGGCTGGTCAGAAGCAAATTTAACTTACTCTAATGCTTTGGTCTTTGGGGTGCTGGGGTGGGATGGGTGCAAAAGTGTGCTGATTATACGTATAATTAAGATAGCAATGCCCCTTGCATTTGCAAGGGTGATTAATAAAAAGGCATAGTACGAAGAAAAAATTTCCACTATGAATCTTGCTGCAACCCTCCCTTTAGGTGGAATGACACACATGTTTAATTAAAAAAAAAACTCTTAATTATTTATCCTCTGATGGAGGAGCATCCTGGTTTTAATAACAGAGACCACTGTGGAGATTACTTCTTTGTACTATCCAGTTTTAAGAATTCTAAGTGGCTCAGCACTTCAGACTATATATGCAGGTTGTATAACTGAGACTGCTCTATCAGATGTGGATTCTTAGGACCTTGTTTTTAGAAAGGTGGCTGTCTACATTAATGTCCTTGGCTTAAGCTATAAACAAACTTTTTTGTAAGCAAATAGGCTTGAAAAATAAAACAAAATGATGAAAGGCATGAAAAAATGCTAAGTTTCTTACGTATGCAAAGATATAATTTTTTCCAGTAGCAAATGGAGACAAGAAGTCTGCAATTGAATGCAACTGGACAGGGAATTCTGTACATTGTGTTCTGAGTGAAATTTATAAATATCCCTTTATAGTTGTCATCTATGTTTTTCCTCATTGCTGACTACTTTTATACAGAGACAAGCTGCCTGCAAGTGTAAGAAATTAATTTTGAGAGTTTGTTGCATTCTTTGCTGAGGGAACTGCAAAATTTAAAGGTGCAATGGAAAGCCGCTCAGTGAAAAAGTTTGGAATTATGGGAAGTGTGCAAGGGATAGTAGCCACCCCAGCAGCCTTAACACTTTAATGTTTAATAACACACTGCATGATTTAGTTTTATTTAAAGGTAACCAGTGGACATTCTTAGGGCTTACGGTTACTGCTCTCTGAAAGCATATAATTACTGTTCACATCTGAGAGGGCAATACTGATAAGAAAAGAACAGACAGCATTCAGTGTAAGTGAGAACACAGTCTGTAATATGTGTTTTAGCATGGTTAACCCTAATTTTAGATTAGGTAGTGCTTGTGGGTAAAACTGCTAATTTGGGGCACTTGTCCTATCTGGAAGGTTATGCTGAAAATGTACATAGTTTTCTGAGTTTATTCTACATTAATAGAAGATGGGGCGATCAGAAAAGTTTCCAACTGGCATGTGAAGAAACAACTGCATATAAGATCATCTTGACAAACATTAATGTGTACATGTGAGACAAAAGTTGGAAATTCACATTCAAAAAAAACTATCATTGGAACAATAGCTTTTTATCATAATGGCTACTCTAGCCATACTATCTTAGAATGTAAATGGCCTTATCTCACTTTCACTTTTATTCTCTAGTTATTTGCTCCCAGTGCCTTAGCTTCTTTGCCAGTTTTCTCCACTGACATGAAGAAATGCAGAGTGCAAACAACAATACCTTGGAAGACACATTTGGAAAGAAATAAGCATATGAATTTGAGAAAGAAAGGACTTTGGATGGATATTCAGCAGAATTACTGGGGAAAAGGAAACAGGGATTAATAATACTGATTGCTAACAGGGGTTCCAACAGTGAAAGGAGAAGAAAAAAAGACAATAATGATAGATTTGTGGTACTAAGGGGCTAATGGCAAGTGAGGAGGATTATGCTGGCATGTATTTATATTCTACCAAAAACTGCCATTATGGAGCTTAAGAAGATTTTGGAAGAAATACAAACCTTTCAGAAGGGAATATTACTTACAGATGGGGACTGAAAATTGATTTGATACATTCAAAATAAATCAGGGGGACGTAAAAGGGGAAAAGATAACACAACAGGGTAGATTTCTGAAGAAATGTATGAAAAAAAGAAGTTATGTACCTACCATAACGTTCCATGTTAGTTGTCTCCTCTCGCTTTCTTTCTTGCTGGTTGGGTCCTGAGCCAATCCTCGGCTCCGACTCAGCCATCTTCTAAAGCTCGAGAGTTACATACTGGCTCGAGGCCTCCCCATATACCATGATGCCTGGCGCTGGAAACCCAGATCTCATTTGGTGAGACTAACAGCAGACAAAATAATGAAGGAATCCTATCCTATCATACATAAGCCCAACTATAGAGACTACTAGGTAGAGTGGGATAGCCAGAGAAGACTCAGCCAGTGTAAATCCATAGAGAAACTCTTCTCGGTCTAGTAGGATAGGGGGATGGAGGGGGGGGACGCAAGAAAGAAGGCGAGAGGAGACAACTAACATGGAACGTTATGGTAGGTACATAACTTCTTTATGTTAAGTTGTCTATCTCGCCTTCATTCTTGCTGGTTGGGACAGCGTCCCTAGCACCTAATATCCTGGGTGGCTCAATGGAACAGACTCTTCAGAACAGTGGAACCAAAATCAGGTCTGGTCTGGGAAATCACATCCAACTTATAATGCGAGATGAAAGTATGAGGGTTTGCCCACGTAGCTGCTGCACAAATAGATTCCATGGGCAACCTAGCCTGAAAAGCAACCAAAGTGGCTAATGCTCTGGTGGAGTGCCCTTTTGGTTTAACAGGCAATTGTTTATTCCTCAGCTGATAGACAAAAGTAATGATAGAAGTCAGCCACCTGGATAAAGTTACTTTGGATACTGGTATACCTTGTTTGCCCTGTGCATAAGAGAGGAAAAGCTGATCCGATTTTCTGAAGGCCTTAGTCCTATGCAAATAAAAACGCAGTTGTCTGTGAACATCTAACTGATGTAACTTATATTCCACCCTGTTGGAATGGTTGGGAAAAAATACAGGAAGGTCAATGGACTGATTCAAGTTGTTCTCAGAAGAGACCTTAGGAAGGAAGGATGGATTAGTCCTAAGAGCAACCCTGTCTTTGTGGAAGACTAGGTAGTGGGGACTTATACAAAGAGCCTGCAGCTCGGAAACTCGTCTGGCTGAAGTGATTGCTACCAGAAAAACTGTTTTCCACGATAAAAACTTCAACGAACAGGAAGCTGCAGGTTCGAAGGGGGGTAAAATTAGAGAGGCTAAAATCAAATTCAGATCCCATGGGGGTAGAGGATCTCTAACCGGGGACCTGAGCAGAGTGGTTCCTTTGAGAAAGGCCTTACAAAGCTTATGAGACATTATACTACTTTCTGAAAGGCCAATGTGAAAATTTGAAATTGCGGCTAACTGCACTCTAACTGTAGCCGAAGCGGAGCCAGCATGAAAAAGCTCCGCGAGGAATTCCAAGATGTGGTAAACAGGGGCTGAAAAAGTATCTATATTCTTAGCCTTTGCCCAGGAAGAAAAATGTTTCCACTTACTACCGTAAGTTTTTCTAGTGGTAGACTTGTGCGATGATAAAATGATTTCACGCACTGATTGGGAGATATCCGGAAGCCTGGCTAGAGTTGGAAGTGGAGCAACCAAGCCGTGAGCTTGAGAGATTGTAGGGAGTGATGCAGCCCGCCCGATTGATGGATCAGAAGGTCTGGAATTGGTTCCAGAGTCCAAGGCTGCTCAATAAGGTAATGATGCAGGAACGGAAACCATATTTGTCGAGGCCAGTACGGGGCAATGAGGATCATTTTGCAACCCAACACAGTAGCTTTCTGTATCAGCTTGGGAATTAGAGGAAACGGGGGAAATGCATATAGAAGTCCCTGAGGCCAATCGTGGACTAGAGCATCTCTGGAGGAATACTCTGGATGTGGAAGGAGAGAGAAGAAGTTGCTGCACTTGCTGTTGAAGGGGGTGGCAAAGAGGTCACAGCAAGGTTGCCCCCATTTGCGGAAGATTTGGTCCGCCAATACTTGATTCAGAGACCACTCGTGAGACATCAGAATAGCTCTGCTCAGCCTGTCTGCTATGACGTTGGATTTCCCAGGGATATGCATTGCAGTCAGAAACCGTTGGGAAGAGATCGCCCACTGCCAGAGTCTGAGTGCTTCTCGACATAGGGGGTAGGACCTGTTTCCGCCCTGCTTGTTGATGTGCCATACAACTGACATATTGTCCGTTTGAATTGCAACTGTCCCGGTAGGAAGAGAGTCCTGAAGAGCTTGCAACGCTAAAAGCACGGCTCTCATCTCCAAGACGTTTATGTGCAGATGGTACTCCTGAGGTTGCCAGGTGCCTTGGACTGTTCTGCCCTGATAATGCCCCCCCACCCGATCAGGGAAGCGTCCTTGGTTACCGTAGCAACTGGAGGGGGAAGTACAAATGGTCTGCCCAGGGATACGGATGGGGAGACCGTCCACCACGCAAGGTGCTTTTTGCATGCTTCTGTGATGACAATCATGTGAGACATGGGAAGCTGCTGAAAGGACCATTGGGTGAAAAGGAGCCATTGGAGAATCCTCATGTGGAAACGGGCCAGAGGGACGAGTATGATTGCCGCTGCCATGAGGCCCAGGGTTTGAAGTACGAACCTGGCTTGAATTCTCTTGCAGCCTAACAAGACCTGGACATGCTGCCGAATGACTAACACCCTGTCTGGTGGAAGGCTGGCTGACCTGTCTTTTGTATTTAAGTTTGCGCCTATAAAGGTGATAGACTGACAAGGCGACACAGCAGATTTTTCGAAATTTATAGTGATACCTAGTCTGAAACACGTCTGTATGGTATAGTCTCTGGCTTGCAGAAGATGATGCCTGGTAGTAGCAGTGAGAAGCCAGTCGTCTAGATACGGAATCACCTGGAATCCTTGCCGTCTGAGATGAGTGGTAACTACTGCCATACATTTGGTGAACACCCTGGGGGCTGTGGTGAGACCAAAGAGCAGAGCTCTGAACTGATAATGGCTGGCTCCCAGCCGGAAGCGCAGGAATCTTTTGGAGCACCTGTCCATTTTGATGTGGTAGTACGCATCCTGAAGATCTATGGAGCACATCCAATTGTCCTGACCCAGGAAGGGTAAAATGGACTGTAGCATGACCATCTGAAACTTGGTTCTTTGTACAGACCTGTTTAGTCTGCTGAGATCCAAAATGGGTCTCCAGTCCCCTGTCTTTTTTGGTACCAAAAAGAACCTTGAGTAAATTCAGGATCCTTGCTGGTCTGCTGGGACTTGCTGGATGGCCCTTTTTCTTAGCAGTTTTGCAACTTCTTGAACTGCTTGATCCCTTAGATTGGGTGGAACATCTGGAAGGGACTTGTTCAGCAAGAATGGTGTGTGAACAAAGGGAATTTTGTAACTTCCGGATATAACAGACTGTACCCATTTGTCTTGTGTTATGTCTTGCCAGGCTCTTGGGTACAGCGATAATCTTCCCCCGACTGCCTCCAGAGGTGGACAGCCGGGCAATGCTGGAAGGGCTTGTCAGAGAAAGATTCTCTGCTGCCCTGATATTGCAGACCCCCTCTGTCACGAGGGCGGTGTCTGTTATTGTTCCCTCCTCTGCCCCTGGAGGGAAACTCACCATGTGTGTCAGGCAAGGCTCCCTGGGATTTCCGGAAAATACAGTTTTGTACCTACCATAAATGTAGATGTTCGAGTGCTCATATAGCTGCAGTCATTACAGATGGGTTATCCTGCCGTCAGGCGGGTCCTCGGTCAGCCGAATTCCAAAGTCTAGGTCCGGCGTCGGTTGTCATCGCTTCTTCCCTGACGTCAGTGCGGCAGGGGTATAAAAGAGGCAGCCGACGCCATTTTCTTCAGTTTTTCTTGCCCCAGATGTCAGGTGCCCCCAGAAGGAAGGCAAAACATAATGTTATGCAAACATGCAATATAGATAACTCAAAAAACAGTAGTTGCAAGCAAATACACCATAAAAGAATACCCCAAATAGGTTGTATGATAAAGGTGTTTGTCATAAGGCCTGTCCTAAGAGGGGACGGAGGGTGGGTAACCTGGACTGCAGCTGTATGAGCACTCGAACGTCTACATTTATGGTAGGTACAAAACTGTACTATGTTCATCGTGCATACAGCTGCAGTCATTACAGATGGGTAGAATCCCAAAGCTAAGTAAGGGTGGTAGGCACTAAGTAGAACTAGGAGTAGCGAGGATGCCCTGCAGGACTGCTGTGGCAAAGCCCACTCTAGATTTTGAGTATAGTGGAAGGTGGTAGTGCTTGGAGAAAGTGTGCACTGAACTCCAAGTAGCTGCTTCCAAAATGTCCTTGGTAGGGACTCCCCTGAGGAAAGCTGCAGAGGCAGCTGTGGCCCTGGTGGAGTGGGATCTGATGTATGCAGGCACAGACTTTCCATGAAATGAATAACAAAAGCGAATGCAGTGGGCTATCCATTTTGAAATTGTCTGTTTGGAAATAGCCTTTCCTTGAGCACCTGTAGCATAGGACACAAAGAGTTGCTCAGATTTCCTGAATGGCTTTGTTCTGTCCAAGTAATAACGAAGTTGTCTGTGAATGTCCAAGGAATGTAATAGTCTCTCCCCTTTGTTCTGTGGATTTGGATAAAAGGTAGGTAAGTGGATAGTCTGGTTCAAGGCTACACTGGATACTACCTTTGGCATGAAGGTAGGGTTGGTTCGTAAGGAAACTCTGTCCTGATGGAAAATGATAAATGGTTGCACAGCCATGAGGGCCTGCAGTTCCGAAACCCTGCGTGCTGAGGTGATAGCCAGAAGGAAGGCTGTTTTCCATGACAAGTATTACAATTCTCTGTTGAAGAAGCCGGCTCAAAGGGAGGCAGGGTCAGCTTTTCCAATACGAAGTTGAGGTCCCAAGCTGGAACTGCTGGTTTCCTTGGGGGTTTTATATTTTTTGCCCCTCTGAGGAACTGCCTTAATAGGGGATGTGAGAATAAAGGAGGGTCTGTGTTGTATTGTGCAGAAATGGCTGAAGCGTGGATCTTGATGGAGGAGAAGGAAAGGCCACTGTTTAACATCTCAGCTAGGTACTGTAAAATTTGAGGTATATTTATTACCAAAGGATTCTGGTCCTTTGCTTGTTTCCAGGAACAAAATCATTTCCATTTGGCAGAGTAGGCTTTTCTAGTAGAAGGTCTTCTGGCCTCCAAGATGACATCCTGCACCTCCTTGGAGAGGAGAGTCTGTTGGGAAATTAAGGTATTCTCCATGCAGCTAGATTTAGGGTTTTGAGCTGGCTGTGAAGGGTTTTGTAGTTGTGCTGGGACAACAGAAGAGGTACTAGAGGTAGGATCCATGGTGGGGAGTGTGTCAGGCTCTTTAGGAGCGGATACCAGTGTTGTCGTGGCCAGTCTGGAGCAATGAGAATCATTTGTGGCCTCTCTGCTCTGGCTTTTAATAGAACTTTGGTCAGTAGAGGAAGAGGCGGGAAGGCATAGACTGTCAATGTTGTCCAATGTCCACTTTCCAGGCCTGTGGATGATAGGTCCTTGAACAAAATTTTTTCAACTGGTAATTTCTGTGTGTAGCAAATAGATCTATGTCTGGCTGTCCCCATGCCTGAGTTATCTTTGAGAAAACTTGAGGATGCAACTTCCATTCGTGTGGATCTGTCATATTTCTGCTTAGGTTGTCTGCCAGTGTGTTTTCCTTCCCTGGCAGGAATTGTGCCTGTAGTTGAATTTGCAATTCCAGTGCTGTGTTCCATAGGGTCATGGCTTGCCTGCACAGGGGGTATGAATGAGTTCCCCCCTGTTTGTTTATGTACCACATGACTGTGGTGTTGTCTGTCCTTATCAATAGCTGGCCTGGATGCAATAGGTCTTTGAAGGTCATAAGAGCATTTTGCATGGCAAGCATCTCCTTTTGGTTGATGTGTAGGTGCTTCTCTTTTTGGGACCATTTTCCCTGAATGCACTGATCTGCCATGTGTGCTCCCCAGGTGTAGTCTGAGGCATCCGTTGTGATGATTTGAGTTGCTTGAGGTACACAGAAAGGGAGACCTGTGTTTCTTTGGCATGCTTGAGTCCACCACAAAAATTCCTTTTGAAGGCATGGAATGAGTGGTATAATTGTTTCCAAGCTGTGGCTGTGTTGAGACCATAAGTTTCTTAGGTACCATTGTTGCTTCCTCATATGCAGCTTTGCACATGGGATTAGTAGGATGCAAGATGCCATGAATCCCAGAGCCTGCAGGAATTTCCTTGCAGTTAGTCAGGTGAACGTTGCCATTTTGCTGAAGTATTGAAACAGTTGCCCTTGTTTGTCTGGCGTGAGGTAGGCCTTCTGGGTGGTTGTATTTAAGCCGGCACCCAGGAAAATTATCTGTTGAGAAGGTATTAGTTTTGATTTCTTTTTGCTCACTGTGTATCCCAGGAAGTTTAACAGTTTTATTACAAACGCCAGATGCTGCAATAGAATGTCCTTGCTGTCCACTTGGATCAGGCAGACGTCCAGATATGGGTAGATTTGTATTCCTTGTAGTCTGCAGAAGGCAATTACTGATGCCAGGCATTTCGTAAACGCTCTGGGTGCAGTAGATAAGCCAAAGGGCAATGCAGAGAATTGGTAATGGGTAGAACCTGCAAGAAATCTGAGGTATCTTCTGCAATCTTGTCTGATAGGGACATGCAGGTATGCATCCTTGAGGTCCAATGTTACCAGCCAAGACTCCTTGCCCAGCATGGGAAGAAGCTGCTGTAATGTGAGCATCTTGAATTTTGGCACCTGTAGATATGTGTTTAGGATGGATAGGTCTAAGATAGGTCTCCAATCTTTGTCTTTCCTTGGTACCAGGAATAGTCTGGAATAAAAACCTTGACCTTGTTCTTTTGCAGGTACCTCTTGAATCGCTTTCATATCCATGAGAGCGGAAATTTGTCTTTGTGCCTCTGCCCTTTTATTTTGTGGCAGGTTTGGCATGCCTCTCATTTTTGGAAGGGTGTGAAAGTGGAACCTGTAGCCTCTGTCTATAATGTCCAGAATCCATTTGTCTTTTGTAACAATATGCCAGTTTTTTGAAAATAATGCCAGTTTTCCGCCCAAAGGTGCTGCCACTGAAGCTTTGCTTGGCAGGCATAGGGGGGAGTCATTGTGTCTGTTTTCTAAATGACTGTGATCTATCTTCTCCACCTCTTGGAATTGGTGCTTGCCACTGTCTTGCTCTGTAAGATCCTTGAGGTTGTCCTCTACCCCTTGGGCATCTGTATCTGCCCCTTTGAGGTCTGTCCATGGCTGGAAAGGACCAATTTTTTGAAGGCCAGTTTCTGCTGAAGCGTGGAGGTTGTACCTGTAGGAAATCTTTCACTGTTTGCATAGATTTCGCTTTTTCCTCCATTTTTTTTAGTACCTCCTCAGCTTTAACACCAAACAATACATCTTTTTGAAGTGGTGCATCTAATAACTTTGCTTTGACATGATCTGGTAAGGTTTGCTCTTTGAGCCAAGCATGTCTACGTATAACAGACCCCGTGACAGCAGCTCTACATGAGGTCTCTAAAGCATCAAAACCACACTGCAAGGTATGTTTACCCACTTGCTCTGCACCATGCAACAAATCCTGCAACTCTTTCAAATCTGGTTGTTCTGTCTGTGTCATTTTGCTTTTCAACTGAGATAACAAAAACTGTTGGTACTTTAACATATGGAATTGACAGTTTAATGCCCTCATGGTTAAAGTGGCAGATGTATACACCTTTTTCCCCCACCTTTCTAATGCTCTGGAATCTCTCTCTGAAGGTAAAGGGTTTTTAGCAGTAGAGGTCTTTATTCCCTTGGGACCCTGTAAAATAGTTTCTGGGTCAGCAGTATGGCTTTTATAGAGGAACTGGTGAGAATCAGGGACCCGGTAATACCTGCCTGGTTTAACAGGGGCAGGAGGTAAAGAATCTGGATTAAGGCTGGCTTCTGCGTACACATCATCCAAAATATCTAAAACAGGAGGGATAGCCAGGGGCCTATGCTGGGGGAGCAGTAGAAATTTCCTGAGCCTTTTCTTGGACTCTGAGTAATCTTTGCCTTCCCAGTGAAAGTGTTCCCTCAATGTATGCAGGGTTTCCCCAAAAGAGTGGTCCTCAGGGGGGGAGACCGAGGGAATAGACTCCTCAGCATCTGAGTCTTCGAAAGGGGAATAGGCATAATCCTGGTCCTCAGAATGTTCTGAGGTAATAGAAGTCTGGTCTGAGGAAGGGTAGTCTTCCTCCAATCTGGGCCTTTTGTCAGAGGGGGGTTGAGAACCCCTGATGAGAGTTATCAAATCCTCAGCCATTTTAAGCATCTGCTTTTTAGGCATGGGGCCTTGAGAGGTGGTCTGAGGACCCTGTTTTTTAGTTTTCATGGCTGCTTTGGATTTAGTGAAGGATTTAATAGAGAAAGTGGAAGGCCTGAAGACGCCTTCAGAAATGGCAGGCCTGACTAAATTTTGAGTTTCCCCGCCAAGAGTGGCGTCGGTATCTGCAGAAGGAATGGAGACCGAGGAGCCTGCGACCGTGGGTACTGAAGTCACCGGTAAAATAGTTTCATCGGTATTCAGAGGCTGCGTAGGCGCCTCGCTGAGAATCGGTAGTCGGCCTAAGCGTGGTCTCAGTACTCGGTGCGGGCCTCGGATGTCGGTCCTTATCTTTGCGTCTTTTGCTTAAAACTGGTGTTGGTGTATCCGACGACATGATATAATTAAATTTTTTGTCAAAATAATGAAGGGCGAACTCCGCCCAGCGCTTAATAGTGCGCTTGTTGAACCTAGCACAAAAACGGCAGGCCGAGACGTCGTGGTCTGGGCCTAAGCAAGGTATACAGAAAGAGTGGAAATCCTTATGCGGTATTTGCTTCCCACAAGAAATGCAATTATTAACTTTGTCTGACATCGGTCTGAGGCAAGAAAAGTTTCCCCAACGGGGTACTTAGCTTTAAAGAAGACTTCTGCTGAAATACTTTCGTAAATCTCAGGAGCTGGCCGACTGGCACTTGCGAACTGCTTCTGCTTTGGGCACCGCGCAGCAAGAAAGACTGAAGAAAAGGGTGTCGGCTGCCTCTTTTATACCCCTGCCGCACTGACGTCAGGGAAGAAGCGACGGCAACCGACGCCGGACCTAGACTTTGGAATTCGGCCGACCGAGGACCCGCCTGACGGCAGGATAACCCATCTGTAATGACTGCAGCTGTATGCACGATGAACATCCACATCTTTCCACTCTTCTGACCCTTGGGATATGGTCTGGAAGGAGTGGAAAAACAGACCCCTACAGCAGAGAGAGTCTTGTCTTCCTGTTCACACCTGGTAAGGGTGTCCTTCACCTGAGATCCAAAGAGAGAGGAACCATCAAAGGGGGTGTTGGTGAAAGACGCTCTGAAAGGTTCCGCAAAGTTACAAAGCCGCATCCAAGCGTGTCTCCTCAGAGCGACGCCTGTGCCTGTGGCTCTACTTGCACCATCGGCTGCATAAGAAATGAGCCTCATGGAGGAGTTAACCACTGAATTAAGAGTCACCAGCTGGGAGGCAACCTTGGCCTGGGCCCCCTCAGCTGATGGATCTTGAAGGGTATCTCCAAGCTCTTTAAGGAGATCCCTCTGTAGACGGATAAAGTGGCACAAGTAATTCAGAGACTTCATGGTAAAAGTCGCTGAAGAAAACATCCACTTCCCATATCTGTCCATCGTCCTAGACTCCTTGTTAGGGGGATGGACAGATGAAGAAGTTTCAGCCAACTCCTTCTTCGTGGCCACCGCTACCACCATGGCATCAACGGGGACACCTTTGGTCAAAAATTGCTTGTCCTGTGGTGCAGTACTGAATTTTGCTGGCCTTCTTGGGGTCGGTTCCACTGTGTCTGGAGCTGACCACGCCTTCCGAGCCACCACAAACATCAGTGGGTCGAAAGGTGGAGACACCCACGAGGTGGAAGGTCGGGATCCAAACGCGTCCAGGAATACAGACTCATCCTCAGAAGGGCTTAGGGCAGTCCAGCTCCCCCTCTCCCTAAGCATCTCAAAGATGTCTGAGAAGGAGACATCTTCAGAGGGGGACCTTGGGGACCCTTCTGAATCCTCTAAGTCGGTATCTGATGTGACAGACTCAGGGGAGTCAACATGCTTCCTCTTGCATTTCCTCTTTTTAAAGTGGCTCCTCTGAATGATCAGGGGAGGCCTCGGAAGATACACCCAAAGGGGTGTTCTGGGGCGCTGGATCCCCATGCTTGGGGTCTGGAAGAGAGGCAGAGGCTGATGTAGGCACCATAGGGAGAGGAGCCAAGGGGGTCGATCGTGGCACTGGCTCAGGGGCCAGAACACTCCTCATTACCTCGAAGGCATCCCGATTGGAACGGAGAGAGGGATCTGGTTCAGAAGAAATCAGAATCCCCCTCTGCACCAAGGGGGAAGGCTCCGAGGCCGATGTGGGAGCCGAACTCACCCGAGCCGAGGCTCCGAGGGTGAGAATGGGGTCAGACAAGGGTCCGATGCCACTCGCCTCCTCGGAGCCAACAAGGGAGTCCCAGAGCCCAGATCCCTCCAAGGACAGAACCATGGAAGTGATCGGAGCCGAAGACGGAACCGAAAGAGCAGGTATCGGAGCCAACGGTTCCACGACTCGAACCCCAACGAACTCTGGCTCCGAGCTCAAAGGGTGAGTCAGAGGAGGAATATCTGCAGATGTGGACGGAGCCGACCCTTGGTGAGGGGGGCTGGACAACATTTTAGCCAGGGCCTGCGATTTTAGCAGTCTACTGACCACTCTTTCCAAGTCATGGTCCGAAAGTCTTGAGGACCGAGAAGAGTGGGATGAGCAATGACTACGCTCCGATTAGAGCAGAGAAGATCTCGGAGCTGAGTGTATTGACTCCAGAGAGGGAGACCTGGACCTTTTTCGACTCTCAGAGGGCTCCGAAGAGCGTATCGGAGCAGACTGGGAGGGAGGAGCATAGGTTCCAGCCGGAGCCGAAATGGATGGTACAGATTCACCCAACGACAGCTCCGAACTGGGAGCCGACGGTTTAGGTGCCCTTGAAGATTTCATAGGCTGTGCCTTAGCCGGTGAATCTTGAGGTTTAAGTAAATCTCTAAGGATCAATTTATTTTTGCGCTCTTGCAGGACTCTTGGACTTAAGGCATGGCAAATGGAGCAAGAGTCCTGCAGGCGCACGGCGCCCAGACAATAAACACTAGAAGTGTGACCATCTGTCAGAGACATCTTTTGACAGCATGAGTCACACTTCTTGAATCCGGACGGTTTAGGACATTAGGCATTGTAGAATCACCAGTGCCCTGTACAGGCATGTACAAGAACATCAGGGCCATCAATTTAAATTTTTGATAGTTCAACAATTGGTCAAAGATGAGCAGGGATGTATAGTGGATGTTCATTTGGATGTACTGGAACTGAGGTGGCAATTGTATGTTAATGCCTCTCAGTATCCAGGCATCAATGAAATGATAAGTATAGCCAGTATTTTAAAAATGGACCACATTTTAGGCTAACTGAACTAATTTGTTACTGTGTAGAATTCAATGTTTATATATATTTTTTATACATTTTAAGATGGTTTTAATGTTATTTTTCATAAGGAATTTGAAGTCTGTATATATAAAACTTGATTATAGTAATTAATTGTAACAGTGTTGAATGGGTTTTTATTACCAATGTGGGTTTTCTGCTTTTAAGTGATTCTCATTAAAGTTTTGATTGATTAATTGAGGAGGGTATATAAAAGGCTGGGTGTTGTGTGCACATTGTTCTGATGAAGTCTCTTTAGTGGAGAGGAAAGTGCTCAACTCAAATAAAGTGGTTGCCTCATTTGGATTTGTTTTTCTTCTTGCTGGCTTTTGGATTCATTGTTTTTTCTCTACCTTTGCGGTTTTGTGATTTTTGGCAGCAGGATGGAGGAATCTACTTCAAATGGTGACATTGTTAAACTACTTCAACAAATAATGAACAGTGAGCGGTTCGTACAACTCAAATCAAAACTTTGATGGACAAGCAACCTAATGTCGGTGGTATATTTGGGAGTTTTGGTCTCCCCCTGACCCAGTCAAATCCTGTGTTTGTGGAAAATGTTAACTCAGTATTTCCTGAACAAATTAACACTCAAGTTGATGGAATAATGAACAGTGAAAATGACAATAAACAAGTAAGACATGGTGGTTCCCATTTATGTCTTGATGTTAATGACAATTTATGAAAAGAAAATAGGTTCCGGTTCTCTGTGGGCAGCAACATGGAGAATTTGCGTGGTCCAGGGGTCTCTAATGTGCATGAGAGACTCAAGCGTTTTGAAAAGGATTTGATAGCTTTTAAAAAATTACAACTGGAGAATGCCTATTTAACTAGGAACATTGAAATGCAGCAAGTACCCAGAGGTTTAAAGCTGTGGAGGTATCCCAATGGGGTGCGTGATAACAGTGACTTTCTTAAAGAGGTGCACCTTCTATTTGACAAAGCCGGAATTGATCTACTGAAATTAATGGTGAAGTATAATCAAATCAAGTTGGAGCACTGGTAAAAGACCTAGATGAACTGGCTAAGTCTATTAAAAATTATGTTGAGTTCAATCGGAATCAAGGTGCATACAATAACCTGTATTTTCATGTTAACAGTATATGTAATACAATCTATTTGCAAAAACCAAACAAAATAAAAAGGGACATGGATGAATACAGCAAGGATGTTGTATATCCGCTTTCTTTGGGTCACCATGACAACAGCAAACAACGTTCTGACAAAGTGGTAAATCAGGAAAAGGAAGTGACGCAAAAAGCCAGAAGTTATAAAAGGGAGTGGCATCAGCAGTTGCAATCGGAGGCTAATGTGGATGATGCAGTTAGGTGTTCTGACAAGCTTAAAGACAAGGCGGCTGCTTCAACATGAGGTTATTCTTTTTATGGGAAAGGCCCGAACGGATTCTGGAGGGCAGGGGATGAGACCGAAGAGTTTCAGATCTCGGAACACCTAGATGGGCCGCCCCTAGTACCAGTAAGTAAATGTGTCTGGCATTTCAAAAAGTACTGCTGAAAAGCACTTTTCAACCTCTCATGACTGTGACTGCTGAAATGAAGTTGTTGTGAGGGCAAGGCAAATATGTGACGGCGAGGTTAGTAATATTAATGCCAGCAGCATGTCAAGTTTGTTTTATCACAGTGATGGTGATTTGGGTTGTTCCAGCCTGAACATTGAGTATGGTGAACTGTCTGATTTTGTGAATGGAGGGAAATCATTTTTGCTTATATCAGCGGACTTATCAGTTTATTCTTATAGTGAGGTTGATTTTGGAGTGATGAATTCAAGTGATATTAATGCTCACAACGTTGATATTTATTCACAGTCTAGGCTAAACAATTGTGACAATGTAAGCAATGTTTGTTTAGCTAATAATGTTCACCTAGATATGGAAAAGTATTTTCCAGGTATGGATAAAGTACTTGAAGTGAATGATGGTTGGTCAAGTGATTGCATTGTTAACCAAGGAAGCAATTCAAGTATTTATGACACCAATGGGGGGATTGATTTGGAAATTTTGATTCAATGTTTGGATGAACAGCAAGTTACTGAACCTGGATTAGAGCCTGTTGTTATTTTCAATAAGAAGGGTGATTTAAAGATTTATAATTACTCCCAGTCAAAGTTCAATGGTAGACATGCTGATTTAATGGCCAAAGGTTTTACTTTTGTACCAGAGTAGGCAATATGGTGGAGTCTATTACTGACTTGAAGCTTTATACCAGAAAACTAAACCTAAAGGTTTGGTTTAATGAAGGGAATGAATCAAGGTATTGTCCCAGAGATCGCTGTAAAAGGCCAAGTACTTTTAATCCTCCCTTAAATAAAACTATTGATTTATTCGAAAAAATTTGTGAGAAGGATATAAGGAGGATTTATGGTAATAACCAAAGAGGTCAGGGCAACTTTGGATGTAATATGACTGATGAAGAGCAACAACTGCTTTTTGATCTGGTTAATGACCCTACGGTTAGGTTTATCGGCTTGCGCCCCCATATTTGCCAATCTGATTATGAATATTTAATGAAAAACTCCTTTATGTCACATATAATGCATTACACTATATTTCTGGATGATCTTTTCCTTGTTTGGAAGGGGATGGAGGAAGATTTGAATGAGTTCCTTGTGTGGATTAATGGAACTGTGCAATTTTTGAAATTTACACATGAATATAACAAGGAAAAGATTAATTACCTAGATGTGGAATTGTAAATTGACCAGTTAGGTAAGAAGTTTATTGTCAGAATTCACAGAAAGAAGAGTTTTCCCAATTCCTGTTTGGATTATGGTAGCTGGCACCTGCACCATCAAAAGAAGTCTGTTGTCAAAGGGCAGCTAGTGCGGACTGCCAGAATGGTTAGTTTGCATGATGATTTCCTGGTGGAAATAGAATTCATTATACAGATGTTTAGACAAAGGGGGTACCCTGCGAGTCTTTTAAATCAGGTCAGGATTGAAGTGTTGAACAAACGTGAACAAGGTACATATAGGCCAATTATAGGCAATGGATTGTTGAGACCTAATAGACGGGTAGATAACGTAGTTAACCCTAGTTCAACCCTGATCATAACCTACAATGGGGTGGCTAGCACCATCATTGAGGTTATTAAAGCAAACTGGGAGATTTTGCAGTTTGATGGTAATACTCCACACAGGGTTGGGAAGACCCCTAGGTTTGTGTTTTGAAAGGACAAATCCCTAAAGAACATATTGGAAGGAAGGAAAAAGGATGGAAAAATTAATAGAAAAATTGGGAATTACAGGTGAAATGCTTGTGTATATTGTTCCTTTATACTTGAGACAAAGGAAAAGTTCAGAGGTAATGGGGGGATTATTAACATCCATGGGCACTACAATTGTAACAGCTGTAACGTCATTTACATGGCTAAGTGTGAAAATTGTCCTATATTTTATATAGGGAAAACATCTAGGAAATTTAAAGTTAGGATCGGTGAGCACCTTGGTGACATTAGGCATTGTAGAATCACCACTGCCCTGTACAGGCATGTACAAGAACCTTAGGGCCATGAATTTAAATTTTTGGTAGTTCAACAATTGGTCAAAGATGAGCAGAGATGTACATTGGATGTTCATTTGGATGTACTGGAACTGACGTGGCAATTGTATTTTAATGCCTCTCAGTATCCAGGTATCAATGAAATAAGTATATCCAGTATTTTGAAAATGGACCACATTTTAGGCTAACTGAAGTAATTTGTTACTGTGTAGAATTCAATGTTTATATATATTTTTATACAGTTTTAAGATGGTTTTAATGTTATTTTTAAAAAGGAATTTTAAGTCTGTATATGAAACTTGATTATGGTAATTAATTGTAACAGTGTTGAATGGGTTTTTATTACCAGTGTGGGTTTTCTGCTTTTAATTGATTCTCATTAAAGTTTTGATTGATTAATTGGGGAGGGTATATAAAAGGCTGGATGTTGTATGCACATTGTTCTGATGAAGTCTCTTTAGTGGAGAGGAAAGCGCTCAACTCAAATAAAGTGGTTGTCGGATTTGGATTTGTTTTTCTTCTTGCTGGCTTTTGGAATCATTGTTTTTTCTGTACCTTTGTGGGAAAGTATTATCTGGGAAGTTGATCCTCACAGATGTGCAAGTTGGTTTAGGATTACCTGATATGAAGGGATATTTTAAAGCTATGCAGTTAAGACTCACATACGTAACACAAGCATAAGGTTATAATTCAAAGTGGAAAGGGATGATGATAAAACAGAGGGTTAAGAAATATGGAGACAGAATGCAATTCTGGATCCAGATATTTAAGGAGAATAATAACAATCATACACAATATTATATTCATAAAGTTGTAGAAAGTAATCTAAGAACTAAGGCGACATGGAGTAAGGAGATTTTGCCAATAGGGATGACTGCAAATATGGGGTACAGAAAATAGGCAACAGGGACTGGAGAAAACTGGCACAGGAACTGAGGTATTGGGAGCAAATAACTAGAGAGTAAAAGACAGAATGAGATGAGGCCAAGAAGTTTGGACTACAGGATACAGACTGCCTTCTCTACAAGGGACCGATATCAGAATAAAGGCATAGAGAATGGGATAAGGGAGACCTAAGTGAACAGCCTGCTTTGGTTGAGTGTTTAATCAAATCTAGAACACAAGCTACTGCTGAAAAGGACAATTAATAATCAGAGGAGGTTAGAAAAGATTGGGAAGAGACACTGGCTCCCAAGTATGCAACAAAATCCAAAAGTTTTAGGATTTTTGTTTGGAAGCATTTGCATAGGTATTTTTACACCCCAAGCAGACTTCAAAGTATTCTTCTTCAGGTAGACGGCAAATGTTGGAGCTGTGATGGGGAAGAAAGAGGTAACTGGGAACATGCTTTTTGGGAGTGTGATGAGTTGACAGATTTTAAAAAATCCTTATAGTGTACTCTGTCCGTACCTCTTAAACTGTAAACACTGAAAACATGAACAAAGGACCTTGAAACATAAGAGCACCCAGCAAATTTAGGCATCTAATAATCATAAAATCTGAATACCAAACAGCACATAACTCTTTCCACGTCCAATAGGAATGTGGGATACTACTCAGAAATGTATTTAAAAAACAGAGAGCGACAAAAAATGATGGGAATAAATAAAGAAATTATCAAGGAGACAGTATAAAATCTATAGAGTTTAATGGACTGTTTTGCGAAATTGCACCACACAAGGGGATTATATTTTTGCTTCAGAAAAATGGATATGTGTGATTTGTGTTTTCTTTCTTTCCACTAGTATGTTGGTAGTGTAGTGTGGTTTTCTGTAAGCTAGAGAGCTTCAAAACTCACACATAATAACCATGATTTAGAAAATTGAGTGAAGGTGTAAATCAAGTCTGAAAAGACAGAAACCCTCCAAACATATCAGCATTCTGTACACGGATAAATCGGGTATGAAAATATGAATATTCCTCCAAAACATAGACAGTTGGGAGATCTAACTCTGTCATAAATACTATGGGAACAAATAGGGAAATTATTCTTTTGAGCTGAAACACAGGATTTGAACTGCCTAGACAAAGTAAGGCCTTATTATTTTATTTTATTATTTTACATTTGTTGACTGGGATAGTCCAACTGGATCCATGTCCATTTTCAGCGGAGGCCCGGAGAGAAAAGCTCCAACATAGATACATGCAGAAAAAAAACATTACATATAGTAGTAATTTATGAGAAGAAATTATTTTTGCAGACTTGTTCAAGCAGATACAATTACACATAGTAATTATTTATGAGAAAAAAATTATTTTTGCAGACCTGTTCAAGAAAGCTAGTTTTCAGATACAACAAATGCAGAATTAAATTTAGTTTATATACATACCTCCTATTGAGGCTGCAGGACCCATACCTCAGATAAACATTTACAAATGGTATTCATCATAATAAAGGCATATTTTTGTAGATTGACTCAGTCACACAAGTATAGAGTTAGATCATATCCAGAATTGAGAAGGTTTAGTTTCTCTGCTAGAGTGAGCAAGAGTATATTTAGTACCCAAATTTAGAGGAAGGAGCTAATCAGGGCTAGAACATGGACATAGCCAGTGTGATTTGAAATGGAGTTTGAGACTCTTCTTGAATTGGGCTAAAGAGATCACAAGAGTAAGGCTGGCAGGGAGGGAGTTCCATATTTTACCAACAGCATTAGCGAATAGAGAATTGCCAGCTGAATTATTGGATTTGATTGTTTGAACAAGCAGTCTGTTAGATGAGCGGAGTAAGCCTAGATTGCTGTATGGGATGATTATATTTTCCAGTGCAGGGGTGTTGCCTGGTTGTTTGAGAATTTTATATGCTTCTATAAGTTGGTTAAGCTGGAGAAGGCTTGGCAGTTCTATCCAGCTGAGGTCTTTTAAGTTAAGGCAGTGGTGTGTCCTATAGGGCGTGCCAGTTGTAATTAATTGCTTATTAAGTTTAATTCTACTGGATGCCAAAAAAACAGTTACTAGAAAATGGAAAGCAAGATCTAAACCAACTACATTTAATGAACTGAATTGTGTAAAACAGATATAAGAACTGGAAGTTGGATCTTTAAAAAAACAGAAGGAGCAAATTACATAGAAAAAAATGGAATGTGTGGGAATAATAAATGCAGAATAATGTTCAGGAGAAAAAGTGAGGTTTAAGGGAAGGCAGGAATTGAGCAATTTATGCAATGTACTTTATGACAGTTGTTATAAAGAAAGAAGCCACATATGTAATGTATTATGTATGTAAATGAAAAAAGTGTGGTTTGTTGCCTTTTCTGTTAATGTATGTACAACTATATCTTAACAATTTAATAAAGGTGTTTAAAAAACAGAAAAGTACAGTTTTGTACCTACCATAAATGTAGATGTTCGAGTGTATACCCTGCTGCAGTCATCACACTTGGGTTATCCTGCCATCAGGCAGTCCTGCAGTCGGCCTGAATTCCAAAGTCTTGGTCCGGCGTCTGTTGCTGTCGCTTCTTTCCTGATATCAGTGCACCAGGGGTATTATTAGAGGCATCCAACACCATTTTCTTCAGTTTTTCTTGCCCCAGATGTCAGGTGCCCCTCCAAAAGGTGGTCAGTAGATAGTACCAATAATAAAACTTTAGCACAAACAAAACATCCCTCCAGCTATAAGCAAATACACCACAAAGGTTGTATCAGATTTTAAGGTATTGAAAGGTTTTAGTTAGGTCAGAGGGGATGGAGGGAGGGTAACCTGGACTGCAGCAGGGTATACACTCAAACATCTACATTTATGGTAGGTACAAAACTGTACTATGTTCATCGTGTTACCCTGCTGCAGTCATCACACTTGGGTAGAATCCCAAAGCTAAGGATGGGAGGTGGAGTCAAACAGGGTTAGAGGAGGCCAGAAGGCCCTGCAAAACTGCAGTGGCGAAGCCAGCTCTAGTCTTAAAGTAAAGTGGTAAGTGATAGTGTTTGGTGAAGGTGTGTACTAAACTCCAAGTTGCAGCTTCCAGAATATCCTTGGTTGGCACCCCCCTGAGGAAGGCTGTAGATGTAGCTGCTGCCCTGGTAGAGTGGGGCCTTATGCTAGCAGGAACTGGTTTTCCATGATGGGTGTAACAAAAACGTATGCAATGTCCTATCCATTTGGAAATGGTCTGTTTTGAGATAGCCTTTCCTTCTGATGCTGTAGCATAGGATACAAAAAGCTGGTCAGATTTTCTGAAAACCGTAGATTTATCCAAGTAGTAACGTAGTTGCCTGTGAATGTCCAAGGAATGCAGGAGTCTTTCTCCTTTGTTCTGTGGATTTGGAAAGAAGGTGGGTAAATGGATGGTTTGATTTAGAGCCACAATGGATACCACCTTTGGCATAAAGAGGTGTTAGTTCGTAGAGAAACTCTGTCTTGATGAAAAATGAGGAAAGGCTCTACTGCCATTAGTGCCTGTAGCTCTGAGACTCTTCTGGCCGAAGTAATTGCTAGAAGCAGGGCAGTCTTCCATGATATAAACTTTAAGTCAGCTGAGAAAGCTGGCTCAAAAGGTGGTAGCGTAAGTTTTTCCAGAACAAAACTGAGGTCCCAAGTTGGTGTTGGTGCTCTCCTGGGAGGCCAAATGTTTTTGGCCCCCCTGAGATACTGCCTTAGAAGTGGATGTGAAAATAAGGGAGGATCCGTGTTGTAGTGAGCTGAAATAGCTGAGGCGTGGATTTTAACAGATGAAAAGAAAGTCCTTTGTGTAACATCTCAGTTAAATATTGTAGAATCTGAGGTATGTCCGGCTGAAGGGTATTTTGGCCTTTAGCTTGGTTCCAGGCGCAAAATTTTTTCCATTTGTCTGAGTAGGCTTTCCTGGTGCTGGGCCTCCTGGCCTCCAGAATAACATCCATAACAGCTTGTGAAAGAGGAGCTGGCTGGTTGCTTAGGTGATTTGCCATGCAGCCAAATTTAAGGTTTTGAGCTGGCTGTGTAGAATCTGACTGCCTTGCTGTGTGAGCAGATGAGGAATTTGTGGTAAAATCCATGGTGGGCCCTGGGCCATGTTCCTTAATAGTGGGTACCAGTGCTGGCGTGGCCAGTCTGGGGCAATGAGTATCATTCAGGGTCTCTCCTTCCTGACTTTCAGAAGCACCTCTGTGAGAAGGGGCAATGGAGGAAAGGCATATACTGTCAGCATTTTCCAACTGAATGAGAGTGCGCCCACTTTCCAAGCTTGATGGTGAAATGTCCTTGTGCAAAATTTTGATAGCTGATAGTTTTGGGGGTTGGCAAACAGGTCTATGTCTGGGCGCCCACATTTTTGAGTTATCATTGCAAATACTTGTGGATCCAGTTTCCACTCGTGGGGATCCATGATGTTTCTGCTTAGGTCGTCTGCCAATGTGTTCTTTTTTCCTGGCAGGAATTGAGCTTGTAATTGAACTTGGTAAGCCAGTGCTGTGTTCCACAAGGTCATTGCTTGCCTGCATAGAGGGTAGGAGTGTGTACCCCCTTGTTTGTTTATGTACCACATTACTGTGGTGTTGTCTGTCCTTATTATAAGCTGTCCTGGATGTAAGAGGTCCTTGAAGGCTGTCAGGGCATTCTGTACAGCTAGCATTTCTTTTTGATTGATGTGCAGATTCCTTTGATCTGCAGTCCATATGCCTTGAACTTGTCCTGCCATGTGTGCTCCCCAGGCATAGTCCGATGCATCTGTAGTCATAGTTTGCCTGGCTGGGGGTAAGGTGAAAGGCTGACCTTTGTTGAGGTGACATGCCTGTGACCACCATAGAAACTCCTGTTGAAGGCAGGGAATGAGAGGTATCATTGTTTCCAAGCTGTGGCTGTGTTGAGTCCATACGCTTTTCAGGTACCATTGTAATTTCCTCATATGCAGTTTTGCAAATGGTATTAGTAGTGTGCAAGATGCCATGAAGCCCAAGGCCTGCAGAATTTTTCTTGCAGGGAGTTGGGTCTTTGTTGCCATTGTTTTGAAGTATTGAGTTAGTTGTAGTTGTTTGCCTGGCGTCAGATAAGCCATCTGGGCCATTGTATTCAAGCTGGCACCCAGGAATGTCATATTTTGTGAGGGCACTAGTTTTGATTTCCTTTCGTTTACTGTGTACCCTAGGCAACTTAGAAGGTGTTTTACAAAAGCCAGATGTTGTAAGAGAATGTCCTTGCTTTCTGCTTGGATGAGGCAGTTGTCCAGGTATGGGTATATTTGAATTCCTCTTTGTCTGCAGTATGCAATTACTGGTGCCAGGCATTTTGTGAAGACCCTGGGCGCAGTAGATAAGCCAAAGGGCAGTGCAGAGAATTGATAATGGGTTGAACCTGCAATGAAATGGAGGTATCTTCTGCAATTTTGTCTGATAGGGACATGCAGGTATGCCTCCTTTAGGTCCAACGTTACTAGCCAAGCTTTCTTGCCCAACATGGGAACAAGCTGCTGTAGTGTTAGTATCTTGAATTTGGGTACTTGCAAGAAGGTGTTTAGAATTGAAAGGTCCAGAATGGGTCTCCAAGCATTGTCCTTTCTGGGGACTAGAAAGAGCCTTGAGTAAAATCCTTGGCCTTGCTCCTGTGTAGGTACCAGTTGAATGGCTCTCATGTCCATGAGAGCTGTAATTTACTTTTGTGCCTCTGCCCATTGATTTTGTGGCAGGTTTGGCATTCCTTTTATCCTTGGCAAGGTGTGGAAATAGAATCTGTATCCTTGTGAGATAATGTCTAGGACCCATTTGTCCTTTGTGACGATGTGCCAGTTGAATGTAAAAAATGCTAATTTTCCTCCCAAGGGAGCTGCCAAGAGAGTTTTGCTCGGCAGTTTGAGGTTTAAGTCATTGTGTTTGCCTTCTAGTAGTTTGGGACCGGTCTTCTCCTCCCTTCTGTGTTGCAGTGCCCCATTGGCGAGGTTTGTAAGGGATTTGTGCTTGTCCTCTGCCCCTTGGGCGCCTGTATTTACCCCTCTGTGGTCTGTCAGAAGCTGGAAAGGACCAATTTTTTGTTGGCCAATTTCTGCTGAAGCATGGGGGTTGTATCTGTAAGAAATCTTTGACCGTTTGCATAGATTTTGCCTTATCCTCCATTTTCTTTAAAACCTCTTCTGCTTTAACCCCAAATAAGACATCCTGCTGTAAGGGTGCATCAAGTAACTTTGCTTTAACATGATCAGGCAGAGTTTGTTCCTTTAACCAAGCATGCCTACGTATAACAGACCTAGTAACAGTGCTCTACAGGAAGCTTCCAAGGAATCAAATCCACATTGTAAAGTATGTTTGCCCACCTGTTCAGCTGCATGCAACAGATCCTGCATTTCCTTGAATTCAGACTGTTGAGGGTGCGTGCTCATCTTTTGTTTTATTTGAGACATTAGGAATTGCTGGTATTTAAGCATGTGAAACTGACAATTTAGTGCTCTCATAGCTAGAGTAGCTGAGGTGTAAACCTTCTTCCCCCACTTATCTAGTGCTCTGGAGTCCCTTTCAGAGGGTACAGGATTTTTAGCCATAGAAGCCTTAGCCCCTTTGGGACCCTGGGAGATTGTCTCTTGTTCAGCAACAGGGCCTTTGTAAAGGAGTTTGTGTGAGTCAGGCACTCTATAATATCTATCTGGTTTGGCTGGAGCAGGAGGCAGAGAATCTGGATTTAGACTAGATTCTAAGTAAACATCATCCACAATGTCTAAAACTGGAGGGATAGCAAGTGGTCTGTGCTGGGGGAGTAAAAGAAACTCTCGGAGCCTTTTCTTTGAATCGGAGTAGTCCTGACCCTCCCAGTGGAAATGTTCCCTCATGGTATGTAAGGTTTCCCCAAAGGAATAATCTTCAGGGGGAGAAGCTGAGGGAATGGAATCTTCAGCATCAGAATCTTCATAAGGGGGAAAGGAGTAATCCTGTTCCTCAGAGGAACCTGAGGAAATAGACACTTGATCAGAGGAGGCATAATCCTCCTCTTGTCTAGGCCTTTTGTTGGTGGGGGAGGGTTGGGAACCCCTGATTAAAGAAATCAAATCTTCAGCCATTTTAAGCATCTGTTTCTTAGGCATGGGGCCTTGAACTGGAGACTGATGTGCAGTCTTTTTTGGTTTTAGAGGAGTCTTAAGCTTAGCATAAGATTTTATGGTGAGAGTAGTCGGTCTGAAGACACCTTCTGAAACCGAAGGTGTTTCCACAGCACTGGCTTCTCCTTCTGCAATGTCGTCGGTAGGGCCTAAAGAAAATGGCTGCGTCGGCCTAGAACTCTCTGCTTGAGAATCTGAAGTGGTCTGGGGTTCCAATTCTGCGGTCGCCAGGGGCTGCGTAGGCGCCTCACTGAAAACCGGAGAACCGGCGACCAGCCCAGCCGAGGCCTCGGAGTCTGGCTTGGATCTAGGCTGCCTGTCTTTATCTTTGCATTTTTTATGCACGCCGGTAGTCGGTTGCTCCGACAGCATAGTGTAATTAAATTTCCTACTGAAGTAGTGTGCGAAATCAAAGCGTCGCTTTATAGTTCGCTTATTAAACCTAGCACAAAACCGACAACCAGTGATGTCGTAGTCTGGGCCTAGGCAAGGTATACAATAAGAATGAAAGTCCTTATGAGGTGTATTTGCTTCCCACAAGAAATGCAATTGTTAACTTTTTCTGACATCGGACTGAGGCAAGAAAAGGTTCCCCAACGGGGTACTTAGCTTTGAAGACTTCGGACTGAAATTCGACTAGAATATCTCAGGTGTCGGCCGACTGGCACTTGCGAACTGCTTCTGCTTCGGGCACCGCGCGGCAAGAAAGACTGGAGAAAATGGCGTCGGATGCCTCTAATATACCCCTGGCGCACTGACGTCAGGGAAGAAGCGACAGCAACCGACGCCGGGCCAAGACTTTGGAATTCAGGCCGACTGCGGGACCTCCTGGCGGCAGGATAACCCAAGTGTGATGACTGCAGCAGGGTAACACGATGAACATCCATTATCACTGCAAAAAAAGAACAACCTGTTAGAAGTCATTTTTCAGAAAAAAAATAGTCAGTTGCACGGTTTAGAGCTCTGCAGGTATTAAATATGGGTTGGAGGCTATGTTAAGTGCTAGAGAGGGTGTAAAACAAAAGTATGTGATATAAGTTTTGTTTTGTTTGTAAAATATGTTTTTCGATGATTTTAGCTAAGGCCTATAGAACAGATAAAGGACAGAAGTGGTTTGACTGAGTTTAATAGTTTTAAGCATTGGAAAACCATTAACAGCTTTCCATTTGCATGCTGTTCTGCCAAACATGATGGGGAGATTGTAGATGAAAAGGGTGAGCAAACTTGTTTTACAAATTTTGGGTTAAAGTTTTTAGGTTAGTTGTGATAATTAGTGGACATTACAATTAGTAGCTTGCAGACTGAATTACCAAATGGGTTAGAGGAGGCAAATGTTAAAAATACAGATACAAAGATATCACCTAGATTAAAACTCAACTCTGTGAGAGAAATGTACTAAGGGATGTAGATTTTCAGAAAGAATAAATGGAGACCAAAAGAGAAAACACTAAGCTGGATAATTTAAAACATGCACTGACAGCTACATACACACTAACACACTATGTACACACTTTAGCAAGCAGTTGTCTAAGACATGAAAGTGTGGTGTGGCCCCCCTCTGACGTCCATAAGCTTGAACACTGTGCTACATTTGTGTAAAACTGATTCCACAGACTGGCAGTTTAACTGCACATAAACAGTTCATTGTTGGGGTAGAATTACATTGTTTTTCTTTTTCAAAAGACATCTGTCAGGCTTCACTAGCCACATTTCAAAAAGGGAATGATAAGTAAAAGTCACATGGAGTCTGTACTTTCAGTAATACCAAAGGATATAGTGTTAACTGTTTGCACAGATGTCAGTGCTCTGTATGGTTTAAAAAATGTCGGGGTGAAACACACTGATCTCGTCCTACAAACTGAAACAATCATATTTAAAAATGTTGATCTTTGGGACAATAACAAGACTGAAACACTTTGCTAACTAATTTGGAGTTTGCCAATAAGAAAGATTTTTTTCTTCTCCCTGCCAGCAAACAAACACTTTTACCTGGGGCAGTGTTCCTTTGACTAATGCAGGAATATCTCCTTTAGTGTAACCAACTGCACTCAAGCCATCATCGACATCTACATCAAACAAGAATTTCCGGAGAGTTTCTGCCAAAATAAGCCCAGCATCCTGTAACTTGGCATTTCGGATATCAGCTCCTAAAATGAGATACACAGGTCCAACTGTTAAAAACTTGGAAAGAACGCTTGTAGGCATTCATAACAGCTATAAACTCTGCTTGATGAATTCATACCAAATGCTTCCTAATACGGACATGTCAGCTTTAATGCATGTAAAATCGAACTTTTGGCATCTAAGAACACCAGTGTTATTCTACACTATAAATAAAATAGATATTAGCTCCAAAAATGCAAAACAGAGTAAGTCATCTAGGATTTCAGTGAACTGCTACATGATAAGCCAGACACACACTTTGCATACCGATGTGTTTTACTAACTGCTGTACAAGTGATACTGAGAAGAAAGAAATCATACAGAAAAAAAATGCTTTCAAAATGTCAGCTTTATCATTTGTATGAATGTTTAATAAAATACCGTCTAACATCTTCAGTGGTAATAATTTTGAATGTTTTTTTTTCTATAAAGTCCTGTTGTGTAATGTTATTCAAAACTCTTTTCCAGATGTTCCATAATTTCTGCAGAATGGAAGTGGCAGAATTACCTTCTGCATTTATTCTGTTCAATTAACAATTACCACTGATAACACTATTAAACAAAATTGTTTTACTTACTAAAACTTGCAGATCATACTTGGGGACTGATGCCACCTATTAGCCTAGGGGAAATACACTGAACAGAAAAGCCTCAGTGGTGTATGTGTACTACACCTGTTGACAAGAGATTCTGGTTCAAATCCTAGCCTTACAGAGCAAAATTCTTTCGAATACTGACTAAGGCTCTTGCCACCCCCATAGTGCCTTTTTTAGGCAAGGCTCAAAAGACAAACCCACCTCCATAGACAACACAAGGAAAAAGAAACTAAGGGTAATGCTGCTCAACGCCAGAAGTCTAAACCTCAAGATGCACGCTCTCCTCAGTATGGAGAATATCGATATCTGTGCAGTAACAGAAACCTGGTTCAAGGCTCCCGAGAGCACCCTACCACTACCAGGTTATACCTCATACCATGCTTTTCGGCCCCAAAACTCAGACCGAACCACAAAAGGAGGGGGAGTATCCATATTCATCAAAGATACCCACACCTCCAGGTTAGTGGCACTGCACGAAGCATCGGAGACTATCCATGTGCAACTAACAGTGGGCAAAACTGCCTTTCAGTTTGTGGCCTGCTACAGACCACCCTCCCAAACTCAGGAACCCCACTCAGCTTTCCTGAGAACACTGGAGAATATGAAGGTCTCTCCAAACACCATCATATTGGGTGACTTCAACTACCGAAACATAAACTGGGAGCACTACTCAAGCCCCAACACCCTCGCCCAACGCTTCCTAGAATTTATAAACTCAAATGCTATGGAACAACTGGTCACCACTCCCACAAGAGGGGAAAACATATTGGACCTGATCATCACCAACATGGGGACTCTATGTTCCATACCAGAGGTATACCCCTCATTGGTAAGATCTGACCATAAATTAATTTCACTGGACATCCATATCCCGTCCCCACCGCCAGTCAAGGAAACCACAGTGAAGAACTTCTCAAAAGCAAACTTCACACTTCTCAAAACCGAGGTGGAATCCTTCAAAGCCCCAGGGCCAGTGGAAAATATGGCCCAAACCGCAGAATCCTTTACAAATGCATTCTATGGACACCTACAGGAATGCATGGATCGTGCTATCCCAAATAAAACCAAGACTCACTCCTCCAAAGGCAGGAGACCTGTCTGGTGGACCCCAGCCATAAATAAGCTATACAACAGAAGGAGGAAGCTATTACATGATAGAGCAAAATCCCAAAAAGGGAAGGCATCTCTGATCTGTACTAGCAAGAAACTATGATCCCTCATAAAATTATCTAAGGCCAGCTTCGAAAGAAAAATTGCACAAGACGCTAAAGATAATCACAAGGCCTTCTTTAGTTATGTCAGGAACCTGGGTGGCAACTCCCAGATATGCTCTGAGTTAGTGCAAAATGACAAAAAATACACTGAACCCACAGACATTGCCAACATCCTGGCAGACAGGTTCAGTGCAAATTTCTCCCCCCCCCAAAAGAGCAAATGTCTATCCCAACAGAGTGTAGCCTCCCTGACATCACAGATGCACAGGTGAGAGCTGCCCTCTCCAAAGCAAAAAACACAGCATCAATGGGACCAGACGGTGTCCCAGGCTGCATCTTATATGAGCTCCAAGAAGAACTGAACCCTCACATAAAGTCACGGTTCAATCTTAGCCTTACTACAGGATATGTACCCAAGGAATGGCGTACAGCAACAGTGGTCCCACTCCACAAAGGTGGTGCCACAACGGACCCCGGAAACTATCGCCCTATAAGCCTTACTAGCCTGGTCTGCAAAGCTATGGAGAGTATCATCATGGAACTCATAAACAAAGACATTGGGAACCTCCAAACACTGGATCCTACCCAATTCGGCTTTGTTAAGGGCAGATCTTGCCTCTTGAACCTGGTTGACTTCTTTGAAACAGTCACCAAGGCCATAGATGAAGGGAAGGTAGTCCACACAGCCTACCTGGACTTTGCAAAAGCCTTTGACACAATACCCCACTTGGGCATCATAAATAAGCTCACCAGCTTAAATATCAACCCCTATGTCACAAGATGGGTTGCAAACTGGCTCAGGGATAGAACCCACATGGTCAGAATTGCAGGTGCCATGTCAGACTCTAAACCAGTTACAAGTGGCGTCACACAAGGCTCATTCCTGGGACCTCTCTTGTTCAGTATATATTTCTCTGAGGTACAGGCTAACAAGGGAGGACTATGGCTGACCAAGTTCGCAGATGACTGCAAACTGGGTGCCATAATCGACTCGCCGACTGACACAAGCATCCTCCAAAAGCGTTTCACAGAGACGGATAACTGGTGCCAGAGCCATGGCCTAAAGCTAAATGCCAAAAAGTGCATAGTCATCCCCTTTGGGAAAAACAAAGTGCCCACAAATTACCACATAGGTGGTAATCTATTAAGTACGGAAGAAGTAATTAGGGATTTGGGGACCCAAGTAGATAGCAATCTCTCCTTTGACAATCACGTTGCCAAAGTGGTTAGAAAGACCTTCTATATAGCCCACCTTATCACGAAAGGGTTCACATCTAGATCAAGAGAGGTCATTGTGCCCTCTACTCATCACTCATCAGGCCCATAATTGAATACAATGCCCCATTTGGGATGTACCTTACCTGACACCTGCAGCAACTGGAAAGACCCCAAAAGTACCTCACCAAGAGGATCAAGGGACTCAAACAGATGCCCTACGCAGTTAGACTAAAGAAACTCCAGCTCTACTCAGTTGCTTACCGCCTACTCAGAGGCGATCTGTGCCTGACGTATAAAGCCATGTCCAAACCAGAATTAATGGACATGCTCCACCTCAGGAAATCCAAATCCCTTAGAGCTACATGCTCCAGGGACTTAAACCTCAGCACAGAAATAAATAGGGCATGCTGGAGGGACAGATTCATATCCCAGAGGCTCCCCTCACTCTGGAACAAAATCCCAATCCATGTTAGGCAGAGCCCCTCAATGACCCTCTTCAAGAGAAATCTTGACGAGTGGATGGGAGATCGTAGGTTTACCCCTGGGATCTCTTCTGTGTCCCTACTACACAGAGGCACAGTAAACTAACCTTAAAAGGGCTATCTTCTGTGACCTACTATACAGAGGCACAGTCAACTAATCTAAAAGGGTGGTGAAAGCCAAACACACTCTGGCTAGGCTTACAAATGCCCTAGGGCAGATAGCCTAGTATCAACCTATGAACCTATGAAAATACCCTTAAGAAATGGTATATAGTAAAGCTATATGTAGTATTCCATAAAGAAAAATCTGTCCTAAATGTATCTAAGCAGGAAGAACTGTTGCTTGCAGTTATAAAGCTTTACATATTGTTCTTAGACTTTTACTACAATGAAAAATAATGACCTGAATGCAAAATAGAAAAACATATGTTGAGTTACTGTAACTACTGTTCTTAAACTGCTATAACAAATGGTACTTTTAATGGACATACTTAATTATTAATATTTTATAAGGTCAAAAGTCATATTTTTAAACTACCAGAGTTCCACATTCTGTAATTATCAGCCTTGATAACCCTCAGGGTTGGATTTTTCTATTAAATGATGTATTTTCAAACTCTGTTGTCTTGTGCCTACAGCTTTGCATGTCAGCCTTGCAATAATCCTAAGAATGATATGATGATGTAAATGTAAGGAAGAACAATTCACAAAATAACCTACTTACTGCACCTCTTGTTCAATTCATATATATGTAGTCTAATTTACAGTTAATTGCCTCTTTTATATAAAGTAACTTGCAGAAAATTAATACTATGATGTATGTCTGTATATCCAAAATAAAACCTGTATAATGCAATGCATTACATACAAGTTAACATGTGAATAAAGCAAAAATGCCACAAAAGTAAGTTTGTATTTAAACTATTTCAGTAAAGTAAAAACATATTAACAGTTAAAAAGAAGTTAGTGTACCCATTTTCCTCTTGTTACTATATTAAGTTTCTTCAGGGACTTATCAATATAGAAATCTATAGTATTGCTGGAATTCATATGAAAACTGAACAGTATGCAAGGGCCTTTTGCATGGCTCTCTGCAATCTACAGGGTGTTTGCGATTCACTGATCCTAGTTGTGCAGCAACACGACAGATTGCAAGTGCAGTACACGCACAAGTGAAAAGATGGATGAAATTGATAACATGCTGGAAAAAGCACACAACTAAATGACATTCAAATGAACCAAATAAAAAATGTCAAAATTCACAGATGTCATCACAAGGGTCACATTCTGACTGCACATAGTGACATAACAGAAAAGCATGCAGAACAGTATCAGAGTCACAGCTGGCATACATGCTGAACGTGCAGTAGTTTGTGGGGAGCACCATTTTTTTGGCCTTACCACAAGCTGGGCTGACTGAGTTTTGCATCCCTACAGATCTAAGGCTAATAAGCATTACCAGCAGCATCTGACCTACCATGCCCTGAAAGATTACCACAAACAATATCTAGAGTGGGCTGAAGTATGATCTGCACCTTGGCCAACATATTTCACTCACGTGAGGAATCTTGGGGAAAGTGTGGTCTTCCTACATAACGGATAACAAGGTATGTATATAGCTCTTAATACTCTAGCTACAGGGAACATTCACTGATTAACAAGGGGAAACACTAGGTATTTTCCAGGCTTTTGCTTCACAGATATTCAACAAGTTCCTTGTTATTATGTTTCTACATGTTAAGGAGCATATATGGCTTTCCAGAACTGAACAGGAGATAGCCAGCACTTTGTGTGCGGCCTTTACAATATTGTCTACTTTCCTGAGGTACTGCTGCCATAGAATGCATTTGTGTGACTATAAAGGCTTCCTCTTACCTACAGTCCCAGAGGAACATCAATCGGAAAGGCCATCATTCCATCAACTACAAGGTAGTGTGTGCTGAAAAGGGGATCACTTCAAGAGTGTGTGTGTGTGTGTGTGTGTGTAGCCTGGCTTCATGCTGCAAAGGAATGTAGCTCTGACTTGTGAACCACGTGACTGGTATTCAGCTAGTGACCCTGACACTGAAGGAGTCAGGCAGGGAGGGTGAATGGAAATGGCCAGCTCACCTTCCTTGCAGGGAATAGGGAGGGTTGGTCACATTCAGAGACACATTAGGAGATTCAATTTCCTTAACTGAGACAGAGGACCCCACCACTTGTACTTTAGAGGGAGGGTCAAAGCTGGGGTTTGGTCAGGGCTGCTTGAGAGGCCACATCCCTTGCAGCTGTAAGAAGTCACCGTATACTGCAGCCCACTGCACATGCCTCTCCCCAGTGCTTCACTGGGTGCAATGAGGGACAGGGAATCATGGGAAAATATAGAATCATCCCTGACAGTTGTCTGAAAGAAGGTCCCCTCAAGTTAACCCTTGCCCCTTTGATGGGTAATAAATGGGCTGATTGGTTGTGAGGGTGCTGATGATCGACAGACAAAGGAGCAATGACAGGCAAAACAAAAAGTGTGTGTGTGTGTGTGTGTGTGTGTGTGTGTGTGTGTGTGTGTGTGTGTGTGTGTGTGTGTGTGTGTGTGTGTGTGTGTTTACATGGGCATACATGTACTTGTGTCATCTTGGCTGTTCACATGTTTCTCACATTTGGCGTATGTCAGACCTTTGTGTTCATTTCAAGTATGGTGATTTCCCAAAGGGTCATACTGTTAATACAATTTGCAGAATACACATACAAGCACTACTCATGAAGTTAACAACCCCTCCACAAAAAAAAAAAAATATGTTGTGTTTTGCAGGTGATGCTGGCTACCTCCTTGAACTCTGGCTTATGACCCCTTGCTCAACCATGAAACTGCTTCTGAGATGAATTTCCATACTGCAAATATCCAGAAACAAAACATCACAGTAAATGTGCCTATGCTACTGAAGGCAGAGTTTTGATACCTGGATACATCAGGGGGTTTCTGCAGTATTTACCTGACACAACTACAAAAGGTACTTGTGGTCTACGCCATGCTTCACAATATGACATTAAGGAGGCAGGATCAACATCCCAATAATGTGGCTGCATTACACCATCCAACAGCAGCAGTAGCAGGTGAGGCCAGTGATTATCATCATCATCAGAATGCAGTATGGAAGGTGAGATCCCCTCTGCAGACATTGGTGCAGTATGTGGCAGTTATGGCAAGATGGCAATACCTAGTTAACAACTATGGGCCATGACATGTATGGGGATAAACAGCAAACATATTGCATGTAGTATTCCTGTCAGGATTTGATGGTCAAGCATGCGCTGTTTTCACAGTGCATCAGACATTAGCTGAATACCACTTGGAATGGAATGTAATATGGGTCACAGTTATCATCATTTGCATATGGTACAAGTGGACACAGTACAAGACTGTTAACACAAACTGGGAGTAGAAAATGGAGTGGAACCAAGGTCAAGAGAGTCAGAGGGACCACAGAACAAAGCAACACAAGACAGATAATGAGTGTAGGACATGTCACTGTGGTAAGATGTTGTGATGAGATAACTAGAAGTGTAGATGGTGTCAGTGGTCACATCCTCTTGTGACAATGACAGCAAGTCCCTGTGCAAGCATTTTCTGGTGTTACTTTGCTGCCAATAGGGGGTAAAGCCTCATGGATTACAGTGGCATGGAAGCATTCTAATCTGCAACCTCATCCTGCAGTGCTGGTAACAGAGTGCACTGCCCATGACCTTTTGTGGTAGGGTTGGTGTGCTGTTACATTTCATGAATGATGTTCACTGGTGAGGTACTGTTGCTGCCTATGGCAAGGAAAGGAATGATTTCTGACAGCTCTAGACATGGCTGTTGAGGGACTACTCTGGGCAGATATGATGGCACCGGCAACTCTGTGGGGGCTGGTGCTCACTGCAGCATTGAGTGCTGCCACAGTCTTCATTATAAACATCATGATATTTAATTTCCACATTTTCATGTAACTGGGCATCACAATAAAGATCATATAAGGCAGCTACCATCTCAAATAAAGACTGTTTAGTAACTGACTGTTCCTGGGTCATCCTACCCCTGCATATCTGCTGATTACTCCCCAATGCCATCCACAAATCAGGGGCCAACTTTGAAGTCTGTTGGCATCAAATACTCCTAGTGTTGTTGGCCTGTGATGGGTAAGTCCACCAAGGAAGCAATTTACAGCTTCAATGTTGCTATTTCAGTCACAGATGCAGCAATTCTGAGGCTTGCAGTTACAGTCAACTCCTCTCTTCTGCTACAAAGGGAATGATGTGCAATCAACTAATACTTCCTAAGGTGGCCCACTGTCTTCAGCCATACATATGCTGCTATTGAGGGATGGTCCCTACCCATGAGTGAGACCGACACTAGTGTACTTCTGTAGTCTGCCAGACATCTTGAGGTATCTTACAGGTCTACACATCAGCATTTTGTCCAGCCACAACCATCTGCACACATGTTGGCTATCACAGCTTCTACCTGTGAATTCATAACATAGATAATATCATACTGATAACAGATGAGAAGGCAAGAAATGTGGGAAAGACATAAATATAGTTGCAAGTACAGAAAACTCCTGGAACAACCTCATGTCAATTAGGATCCGATGCAGGAATGGTTGAGGAGGGGTACATTTAAACCAAAAGATGAAAGGTTAATATTAGTGGCCGAGGATAGTGGACTATGTATACTTTAGTTTACAAAGTCCATTGAACATGTGGGAGGAACAGACAAATGCAGGTTCTATAAAAACAGATCTAGAAACGACTTCATATCTTGTTGCTGGGTGTGATACACTAATGGCAGAAGGCCTGTACACTGAAAGGCATAACAATGTGGCAAGACTGCTGCACTGGAGATTGTGCAAACATTATAATACTGAAGTAGCTGAAAAGCATTGGAAACATGAGCCACAAAGGATTATAGATAATTATGAAGTTTATATCACATGGGATCACCCATTACCAACAGTTCAAAAAATAGATGAGAGATAACCAGACACAGTAGTCCATGAAAACAAGACAAAAGTAGCACTGATTGTTGAAAATGCTACCCCTAGTTATTACAGCATTTTACATAGAGACGCAAAGTCATTAAATGCCAGGATATGCAGGCAGAAACAAGGGCAATGTGGAAGAAGGATAACCCAGACAGTTCCAACAGCAGTAAGTGCAATGGGTTTCATAAAAAATTATTTACAGTCTTAGATATACTACAGATGCATGTAACTTCGTATGAACTGCAGAAGGAGTCAATTCTGGGCAAACTGTAGGTGCTGCAAAGAACAAGGATTGAAGACAATGCTAATTTCACGAACTTTGATCATGCTTTGACTTAGTAATGGGGTCCATTCCCGTCATGGTATTAGAAACCCAAAAGACTTGGAAAAATTAAACCAAAGGAAAACCTTATAATATGCTACAGAGGAACATTTGTAACACGTGCAACAGGGTTCTATATGCAATCAGTTTCTTCTAATGCAACTTTTCCTTCTCTGGTGACAGCAGTCTGTCATATTCCTGATGTGCTTGTGAAAAGAAATGTGCATCATGCTTCTTTATTATAATATACCCACTTATGTAACACCTGTATATGCAAACCACTGCAGTATACTACTAACCTGTTCTGTCACTGACTGAGACACTGATGGAATGGGTCAGGTCAGAACTAGCATCGATACTCCTGCTTTGGATAAACCCAGTTTTAACTTCGACATCCTATGATACAAGGAACTATAATACATCTGTTAGTCTTATTGATCCTAGTGGCCCACAATCTGTAGTGGAGCTCTCCTTTGCAATCTTTTGTGTCGTCTTCTTGGCACAGATGAGCATGTCAGTCAAGTGATGGTAAACCTGGATCACTGTGCGCCTCTGTTCATTCTTCACATTTATGTCTCACAGTACAGAACTGTTACACTTTGTCTCATAATGGCTGCTCTGCACCCCTGTAGCTGTCATTTAAAGACCGTGCACCTTGAATGCCTATGCCAGAAGACTGTTTTTAGCATGTCCAAAATTATCCAACATCTCTCTGCCTCACTGTGTGAACATACTGAGTCAAATTTCCACATGATGGATATAAAAATATGTCCTGCCACAGACGTCTGTACAGGTACTGGGAATGTACCTGTTCCACACAGGTGTTCATTCATACTGTGCTGGCCTTGTACATTGTGCTGCACTACCACATAAGACTCCCTGACAGGTGTCAGCTTGTAAAATAGTCTGCTGGCATTGCACTGTAAAGCACTCCCACCCAGATAGCATGTTAACTGCTGCTACTGCTGTGTTCTCCAAAAAAAGTACAGCTGTGTACACTTACCATAAATGTAGATGTTCGAGTGTAGTCACTGTTGCAGTCATCACATTTGGGTTATCTGCTTGCAGTAGCCCTCAGTCAACCTGATTATCAAAGTCTTGGGTCCTGCGTTGGCTGCTGTCTCATCTTCCATGATGCCAGGTAGTCAGGGGTATAAAGCATGCAGCAGACGCCATTACATCAGTTTTTCTTGCCCCAGATGTCAGGTGCCCCCCTAATGGGAAGCAATTAAATACACACACACACACATATATATATATATATATATATATATATATATATATATATATATATATATATATATAAGGTTATATCGCCAACAAAAAAGCAAATACACCAAAAAGCCTTTAAGCATAGTAAAGGAGCGGAGAGGTATAGCCAAAAGAAGTCAGGGGGCTGGAGGGATGGTAACCAGGACTGCAACAGTGAATACACTCTAACATCTACATTTATGGTAAGTGTACACAACTGTACTATGTTCTTTGTGTTTCACTGTTGCAGTCATCGCAATTGGGTAGAATCCCCAAAGCTAAGGATGGGAGGAGGAATTTAGATAGCATTAGGACCAGCTATAAGGCCCTGCAGGACTGCAGTGGCAAAGCCAGCTCTTGATTTAGAGAAAATTGGCAAATGGTAATGCTTGGTGAAGGTATGTACAGAACTCCAGGTAGCAGCTTCTAGGATGTCTCTGGTAGGGACACCTCTGAGAAAGGCTGTAGAGGTAGATGCAGCCCTGGTTGAATGGGGTCTAATCCCCTGTGGGACAGGTTTTCCATGGTGCTTATAGCAGAAATGAATGCAATGGCCTCTCCATTTAGAAATGGTTTGCTTTGAAACAGCCTTCCCCTCTGCCCCTGCAGCAAATGCTACCAGTAGTTGTTCAGATTTCCTTTGAGGTTTAGTCCTGTCCAAGTAAAATCTAAGTTGTCTATGCACATCTACGGAGTGCAGTATCCATTCCCCTTTGTTCTGTGGATTAGAAAAGAAGGTTGGCAAATGAATGGATTGATTAAGAGCCACACTGGATACCTCCCTGGGCATGAAGAAGGGATTGTTCCTGAGGGGACACCCTGTCCACATGAAATATGACGAAAGGCTACACTGCCATAAGGGCCTGTAATTCAGATACCCTTCTTGCTGAAATGATTGCTAAAAGGAAAGCTGTTTTCCAAGAAAGGAATTTTAACTCCGCACTTGTAGCTGGCTCAAATGGAGGCAGAGTGAGTTTTTTCAATACAAAGTTAAGGTCCCAGTCTGGAGTTGGGGCTCTTCTGGGTGGTCTTAAGGTTTTGGCGCCTCTGAGAAACTGCTTGAGCAATGGGTGAGAAAAGAGGGATGGTTCTGTGTTGTAATGAGCTGAAATGGCTGAGGTGTAAATTTTGATGGAGGAAAAGGAAAGGCGCTTGTGAAGCATCTCAGTTAAGTATTGAAGAATCTGAGGTAAATTGGGTGCTGCTGTGGCCATCCCTTGAGTTTGGTTCCAGGCACAGAATCTTTTTCATTTTTCAGCATAAGATTTTTTAGTACTAGGCCTCCTTGCCTCCAAAATGACTTCCAACAGTTGTTTACTGAGGGATGGTAACGGAGATATTAGGCAATTAGCCAGGCTGCCAGGTTCAGGGGTTGAAGCTGGGGGTGCAGAATCTGGCTCCCCTGATGTGACAGCAGGGTAGGGGTTTGAGGAGGTGCCATGGGGCTAGCTGTGACACACTGCGCAAGAGGGGGTGCCAGTGTTGTCGTGGCCAGTCTGGTGCAATCAGTATCCTCCTTGGTTTGTCCTGTTTGATCTTTAATAGTAGTTTGGAGAGGCAGAGGAGGAAAGGCATAAACTGAGAGATTTTTCCAGCTGAAGGACAGAGCATCCACTTTCCAAGCTTGTTTGTGGGGTGTCCTTGTGCAGAATTTGTCCAATTGGTAGTTCTGGGGGGAGGCAAATAGGTCTATGTTTGGGCTCCCCCATTTGTTTATCAACATGTTGAAAGTCTTTGGTTCCAGTTTCCACTCGTGTGGGTCCATGAAATTTCTGCTTAGTTCACCTGCCAGTGTATTTAGTTTTCCTGGCAGGAATTGAGCCTGTAGATACACTTGGTAGCTCAAGGCTGTGTTCCACACAGCCATGGCTAGTCTGCAGAGGGGGTAAGAATGGGTACCCCCCTGCTTGTCTATGTACCACATAACAGTGGTGTTGTCCGTCTTTACCATTAGTTGTCCTGGAAGAATGTGGTCATTGAAGGCTGTCAGAGCATTCTGTACAGCTAACATTTCTTTTTGATTGATATGCAGGTGCATTTGGCTTGGGTTCCATTTGCCCTGAATGCACTTCCCTGCCAGATGAGCCCCCCACGCATAGTCTGATGCATCTGTTGTTAGGGTTTGGGCGGCAGTGGGTGGTGTGAAAGGTAGTCCCTTGGAACTCTAGGCATAGGCAAGGTATGATAGTAATCATTGTTTCTAGGTCTTGAGAATGTTGACACCATAGGCTTTTTAGATACCATTCTAGTTTCCTCATATGCAGTCTTGCATATGGAATTAGTAGAATGTACGAGGCCATGATCCCCAAGGCTTGCAGTATTTGCTTTGCAGATAGCAGGGTTTTTGTGGCCACTAGTTTAAAGTAAGTTGTCAAAGGAATTTATTTCTCTGGCGTGAGGAAAGCCATTTGGGAAGTTGTGTTCAAGCCCGTTCCCAGGAATATAATTAGTTGACAGGGTACCAGCTGTGATTTATTTTCATTTATGGTGTACCCCAGACAAGCTAGCACTTTTTATACAAATGCCAGATGATTCAAAAGTATGTCCTGGCTTTCTGCCTGAATTAGACAATCGTCCTGGTTTGGGTATATTTGAATATTTCTTTGCCTGCAAAATGCTATGACTGGAGCTAGGCACTTTGTGAATACCCTGGGCAAAGTAGATAAGCCAAAGGGCAGTGCAGAGAACTGATAGTGCATGCAAACTGCTTTGAAGCGTAGGTATCTTCTGCAAGATTCCCTGATTGGGATGTGCAGGTAGGCTTCCTTTAAATCCAGTGTTGCCAACCAGGCATCTTTGCCTATCATGGGAAGCAACTGGTGAAGAGTTAGCATCTTAAATTTTGGAATCACAAAAAAGGTGTTTAGGATAGAAAGATCCAGGACAGGACGCCATGAGTTATCTTTTCTGGATACCAGGAAATGTCTTGAATAGAAACCTTGTCCCTTTTCCTCTTCTGGTACAGTCTGAATAGCCTTTAATCTTAAGAGAGAGTACTTGCTTTTGAGCCTTTGCCCACTGATTTGGGGGAAGATCTGGCCAACCGTTTGGAGTTGGTAACGTGTGGAAGTGAAATCTGTCTCCCTGGGAAACTATGTTTAAAACTCATTTGTCCTGGGTAATGAGTTCCCAGTTTTTTGCTTGCAGAGCAATCTTTCCCCCTAAAGGAGCAGTCAGTTGAGAAGTGCTTGGAAGTTTTAAAGTTAAGTCATTGAGACAGCTTACCATGGGGGGGGTCTTACTACTCCCTGATTTGGAAGAGGGAGCCCCTCACTGCTTAGTCCTGTGCATACCCTGGGACTGAAGCCTGGTTGTTCTGCTGGTTCTGGGTTTGAACTGAGAAGGCCTGGAAGAGGCAGGAAAGGACCAATTTTTTGAGGGCCAATGCCTACTAAATCTTGGAGGCTGCACTTGTAAGAAATCTTTAACAGTTTGCAGAGATTTAGCTTTTTCCTCCATCTTTTTAAGAACTTCTTCTTCTGCTTTGTTGCCAAACAAGTGGTCCTGATTTAAGGGAGCATCCAGCAATTTAGTTTTAACATGATCTGGCAAAGATTGCTCCTTAAGCCAAGCATGCCTCCTAAGTACAGACCCGGTGACAGCAGCCCTGCAAGATACCTCTAGTGAATCAAAACCACATTGCAAAGTATGGTTTCCAACCTGTTCTGCAGAATGCATTAAATCCTGTAAATCCTTATTTTCAGCACAATCAGGAATCAACATCATTTTCTGTTTAAGCAATCTAATAATATGCTGCTGATACTTTAACATATGAAACTGGCAATTTAAGGCCCTGATGGCCAAGTTTGCAGAGGTGTATACCTTCTTACCCCATCTATCCAGGGCCCTGGAATCTCTATCAGAAGGGGTAGGAATTAATGCCCTTAGGTCCCTGTGAAATGGTCTCAGGATCCACAGTAGGATTTTTAAAAAGGAACTTGTGAGAATCAGGAACCCTGTAATATCTATCAGGTTTTCTGGGAGCAGGAGGTAAAGAATCAGGGGCCAAGCTAGATTCCGAAAAGGCATCGTCAACAATGTCCAGCACAGGAGGGATAGCTAAAGGCCTGTGTTGGGGCAGGAGTAAGAAATCTCTAAGCCTCTTTTTAGAATCAGAGTAATCCTGGCTGTCCCAGTGAAAATGCTCCCTAAGAGTATGCAAGGTTTCACCAAAAGAAAAATCCTCTGGAGGAGAAGCAGAGGGAATAGAGTCTTTTGCATCAGAATCCTCATAGGTGGATAAAGGTAAATCCTGGTCATCAGAGGAGACAGAAATTTCAGAATCCTGGTCAGAAGTATCATAAGCAAATTCAGACCTAGGTCTCTTAGAGGGGAAAGGTTGGTTTCCCTGATTAAAGAAATAAGGTCTTCAGCCATGCCATTCTTATCATTTTTTTTTTAGGCATAGAGGCCTGACCATGTAGTCTGGGCGTCAGTTTCCTAGGCATGGTTCAAGTTTTAGGCCTTGAAGAAGAACATGGCGTTGGTTTAATATGCAAGTCAGTAGGCCTGAATACACCCTCAGAAGCTGGTGTCTGCACAGCGGCTCCGGACCCATCCAAGGTGGATACATCCGCAGGTTCCACAGTTGAAGCATCTCGCTGCATGCCAGACTCCGAATGGGTCTCAGTAGAGGCCTGCGAATCTGAAGTAGCAGGTATCAGGGGCTGTGAAAGTGCCTCACTGAGTACTGGCAAACTGGCTACTAGCTTAGGAGAAGCGTCGTCAGCAGCTTTGGACCTAGGCGGCCTGTCTCTGTCTTTATCTTTGCGTTTTTTTGGAATGTCGGTAGTCGGGTGGCTTACCGAAGACATATCTGGAAAATTGAACCGAGTACCAAAATATTTAGAAGCGGAAATATACCAACAACGAATAGTTTGTGGTTTAAATAAGGCACAAAACCGACAGTGAGGTATGTCGTGGTCAGGGCCTAGGCAAGGATTACAGTACGAATGAAAATCTTTATGAGGTATTTGCTTTCCACAAGAAATACAATTATTGACTTTTACTGACATCGGTTTAGAGCAAGAAAAAGTTTCCCCAATGGGGTACTTAGCTTTGTTTGAAGACTTTGGTTTTGAAACTCGAAAATGAAAATTTCAAGAGTCGGCCGACCGGCACTTGCGAATTGCTTCTGCTTTGGGCACCGCACGGCAAGAAAGACTGATGTAATGGCGTCGGCTGCATGCTTTATACCCCTGACTACCTGACGTCACGGAAGATGAGAGAGCAACCGACGCAGGACCCAACACTTTGATAATCAGGCCGACTGAGGGCTACTGCAAGCAGATAACCCAAATGTGATGACTGCAACAGTGAAACACGAAGAACAGCAGAGGCACAATACAAGGGTCAGCAAGCAGGGTTTTGACAATTTTTACAGACTGACTGTGCAATTTCCCATCTATTGGTCCAGATTGCGCTGGAAGACTGTCAGGGAAGGGCTCTGCTTCACATGAATAGGAAGCCTATTCCAGAAGAAGGGCAATCTCTCGGACACATATCTGTCTTTCCAGCATGATCTATTCATGTGAGAGATCAGGTTTAGATCTTTGGAGCGAGCAACACTTGTGCAATTAGTTTTGTGAATATGCAACATTTTCATCAGGGCTGGGTCAGAGACTGCCCTGCAGGTCAGGCACACATCACCCTTCAATAATCAGTAGGAAACAATACAGTGATAGTCTGCATATGACATGCTGGTTATATCCTGTATTTTTTTGGTGAGACACTTCTAAGTATGCAGTAACTGTTGCAGATGCCTGGCGAGATACATGCCAAAAGTTGCACTGTACTCAATTATTGGTCTGATGATGGCCAAGTACAGTGGTACTATGACATCTTTAGATTTGGATGCCATGCTCTTACTCATAAGCTGAGCCACATAGAAGGATTTCCTCACTACCACAGACACATGGTAGTCAAAGTTCAGATTACTATCTATCTGAGCAACCAGATCTCTCACCACTGGGTCGACTCTTAGTGGGGATGCTATCAATGTTGTAACTTGCAGGGTTACTTGACTTCCCAAAAGATATTATTATGCACTTCTTCACATTTAGTTTGAGGCCATAGCTCCGACACCAATCATTAGTCTGCATCAGACCATTCTGTAGGATATCAACATTGTTTGGGGAAACAGTGATTGCCCCCAACTTGCAGCCATCAGCAAACTTGGTCAGCCAAAGGTCATCTACATTTACCTTGACATCTGAGAAGTATACTCCAAACAAGAGGGGGCCCAGCACTGAGCCCTGTGATACTCCACTGGTGACTAGCCTCTTGATGGATGTGATTTCCGCACTCTAACAACATGTGTCCTATCAGTGAGCCATTTGGCTATCCATCTGGTGATGTAGAGGTTTATGCCCAATGTTGTGCATTTATCTAAAATACCAGCATGGGGTATTGTGACTAATGCACTGGCCAGTTCAAGATAGGCAGTATGCACTGTCTTACCCTCAACCACGGCCTTGGTGACCTTCTCAAGGAAGACCACCAGATTGAGCAGGCATGGTCTGCCCTTCATGAAGCCACACTGAGTTAGGACTACAGTCTGGAGATTTCCTATGTTGTTCTTAATCAGGTCCATTATTAACCTTTCCATAGCCCTGCATATGTGGCTAGCCAGACGTATGAGTCAGTAGTTTCCTGAGTCTGTTGATGTTCTCCCCTTGTGCAGAGGGATGACTACTGCTATCATCCACTCTACTGAGACAAAGCCTGTCTGGAAACCGTGGTTAAATCAAAAGCTGAGTGGGTCTGCTAGGTCATGTTTTAAGCTATTTAATAGGCACCCTGGGATTCTGTCAGGGCCCACTGATGCCATGTTTTTAGCCTTAGAGAGTGCAGTGATGACCTGTTCTTTTGTGATAACAGGAAAAGTAATGGTAGGGGGTATTTCATGGGAAGTGACCAGAGGTGATGAGGGAGTGAAATTTCAGCTGAATTTATTAGCCAGCTGGTTTGCTATTTCTTCTGACTGAGTACAGGTAGTGCCATCTACAGCCAACTCAATAGACTGTTGAGTGTTTCCCTTAAGATTTTGGACATAACTAAAAAATACTTTATGGTTATCCTTTGCTTGGGAGGCTGTTTTAGTCTTGTATTTCTTTTGAAGACTTGACTGGTTCCTGATTTGCCCATTGAGACTAATGAAGGATTTTTTTCTCTGCTGTGCACCCTTCCCTCTTACTTCTAGAAAGGAATTTCTTCCTTCTGTTGAATAATCTACTTATTCCAGGAGTCCACCAGGGTGACTTGCTTTTCCAGCTAGACTTGGGTTTAGTTCGGTCAGGTTCTGTCAGGTACTGCTGTTTCTATGCAGTTGTTTAAGTTGTTGTACAGAGCATTTGTGTATACTTCTGCATAGGCCACCATGTTTTTGGGGTGAGAGGGATCTTTAAAATTACCTATGCTAACACTTAATAGAAGGTGATTTGCCTTGGAAAAATTCTTTAGGCGGGGGGGGGGGTGCAACACTCCTCCATGTTTGTGAGAACTATGTCAAAAATATTTGAACCCCTAGTGGAAGTGCAGACCAGCTGTTCCAGAGTATTTACATTAACAAAGTCCAGGAATCTCTGTGCCTGCATTTTAGTGGTCATGTATCTTTCCCAATTTTTATGGACGGGTAGTTAAAATCACCCATGAGTAGTGTGTTGGGCTGAATGGTAAGTGATTCTAGTAACTTCAGGTATGCTAAGTGGTTTTCATGGTTCATGGTTTGGGACCTGTAGCTAGAGATGATATGGTGGGGGATTTTGCCTATGGTTAGCTGGACATGGAGTAGCACAACTGAGTCATCTTGCATCACTAATCTAGAGGTGTGATTATTTTTTATGTAAATGGAATCCCCTCCTTTCATTTTTTCCTTTTCAGAGGGTGGTCTGAATGTGTGTTAGGCATTGTAGTCTTGCACTGCTGGGGTGCTTTCTGCAGTCTTGAACTATGTCTCTGTAACTGCACATACGTCAACATTCTTCAGGGGCTTCCAGGGAGAGCAGTTTCTTGTTAAGACTTCTAGCACTGAGCAGTAGTACCTTCAGGTTAGTATTAGAAGAATTTATGTAGGTAGATCTGTTGGTTTGGCACTGCCTAAATAGGCACTATAGGGTGGCTAATGCCTTAACCAGCATTTGAAAGCATACTGGCAACAGGTGCAGACCATCTCTGGCAAAGCAATGTGGTCGTCGATCATGTCATCTCAGGCTGACAAATACTGGATACCCTTGGAATGACACCAGCAACTAAGCCAAATATTGAAGTCAATCATTTTCTGTTTGTATTGTGGCATCATTCTTGGTGAGGGTAGACTGCTGCTCATTGTGAGGTTCATACTAGCCTGTGACTCATATTCAGAGGTCTATCATGTCTCTCTTCATATAGTCCAAGGAGGTAAAGTCAAAAGGTCATTCACATCCACATGGACTATGATTGAGTCATATTGGTACTTGTGGTTGAGTGACCTGAGTTTCTCTGTGATCTGGTAAATCCTGGCCCCTGACAGGCAAATGACTGTAACCCTCTCTTTATCCAACCTGGTGAGGGAGTCTCCTTTGACCAAGATGTTTGAATGTGTGGTGCTTCACCTTAGGGGTTTGTTTATGGAGACACTGTGATGTGTACTGTTATGTCTAGTGGCAGGTGTTGCCTTGGTTTTGTTTGCATGTGGTTTTTGAGGACAGTGTATGGGAGGCCTCTAAGGTTTTGGTAAGGTACTTGTGAGTACCTCCACATATGTGGGTTTATGTGTCGAGACCTTAATTAGTAATGGAAATGATGTGCAAGTGCTGACAACCTTTTTGTCATTTGATTTGTCAGTATGAGAGCGTCATGTCTCAATTTTCATAGTATAACTACATCTCTCACATACCGCGTTTGTTTGTTTCAGGATTTAGTGGTTGTCAGTATACATGAGACAATTGTTACATTGCCTCAGGATGCCAATGTCTACCAGGCTAGCCACAGACATGCAAAAAAGTGCCTATCCATGATTTCAGTTTTTTTTTTTACTATGGGTTTAACCAGGGAGTAGAGTAGGGAGATTTAATTGGACTGGGATGATAGCATATGGATGAAGAATTGGTGCTATATTCAGTGTATACTGCAGCTATCCAACAATTTGTTGCTGTTCTGTGCCCAACTCAGATGCTCCTACATCATCATAGGAATTGGAGAAGGTTGCAGAAATAGTTATTCTAAGGGAAATTTCAACTTAGGATCATAGGAGGCTACTAGGCTATTGGTCCTAAGGCCTCTACCAGCCAAGCCATTTTATACTCTTGTTCCCTTATGGACCAAGATATATAGCCTATGTTTGTGCGTGAATCTAAGATCAGCAATGACTGTCCCTGTCTAAGAGGGACATAGATGAAATCCTTGGTGTAAATTTACGGTTTCCCATCCAAATGTCCAGGTTACTCTTAAACAGGGTCATTGAGGAGCTCTGTTTTACATGAATTGAGAGTTTGTTCCAGAGAAGTGGCAACCTCTGGGAGATGTATATGTCTCTCCAGCATGTCCTGTTAATATTGCAGGCTAGGTTAAGATTCCTAGAGCGTGTGAATCTTATCCCATTGGGTTTGCAGATGTGCAAGTTCATCAAGGCAGGGTCTGAGACTGCTCTGTAGGCCAGGCACAAGTCTCCTCTGAAGAGTCTATATGATACTGAGTAAAGTGATAGGGCCTTCAGTCTGTTCATGTAGGTTATGTGTTGTAGGCCCTGGATTTTCTTGGTGATAGGCCTTTGAGGTCTCTGTAGATGCTGCAGATGTCTGGTAAGGTACATACAGAAGGGAGCACTGTACTCTATTATTGGTCTGATGAGAGCCACATACACGGGAGTTATAACTTCTTTAGCTTTGCATGCTATACCCTTGCTTATGAGGTATGCAATATTGGAGAGGCCTTCCTTACTACTGTGGACACCTGATGATCACAATTAAGGCTACTATCAATTTGCATTCCTAAATCTCTCACCACTGGATTTGAACATAGGGGGCTATTATTAATGTTGTAATTAGCAGGGATATCTCCTTTTCAGATGGGGATGATAATGCATTTTTTTGCGTTTAGTTTAAATCCGTAGCTTTGACACCAATCATTTGTCTGTGTAAGCCCATTTTGTAGTATGTTGACATCTCTGGGCGAATCGATGATTGCACCTAGTTTGCATTCATCAGGAAACTTAGTAAGCCATAGGCCATCTATTTTCGCCTGGACTTCTGAAAAATAGATACCAGCAATAAGGCGTTTAGCACAGATCCTCGTGGAACACCACTGGTAACAGGTCTGTTAATACAGGTGGTATCCCCAGTTTTGACTGTATGTGCTCTGTTTGTGAGCTAGTTGGCAACACATCTAGAGATGTAAGTGTTAATCCCCAGCTGAGTTTGTTTATCAATGATGCCTGAGTGAGGGATTGTGTCAAAGGCCTTGGCTAGGTTGAGAAAGGCAGTGTGAAAGTGTCTGCATCAATACAGGGCACTGCTAACCACCACTATGTGGTGAGTGTTTTTTTGCAAACACTAGGATTATACAGAATCAGAAAAACAAGTTTTACAACAGCAAGCCTTACAGACCAAACATGAAAACACAAACTTTCAGGAAGCACCCCGCCCCCCAACTCAGATAGGTTTGCTACAGCACACGTTTGCCACAAGAGTGCAGTCAGAAAACACTCAATGTAAAAATGCTGGTTTTAGAGCTCAAGTGCAGGAAAAACACACAATCTAGATACTAGGAAACATGATTTCTTGTCTACCATGTCTGTCACTCCTGAACAGTTGTTTGAATGGAAAGTATATAACTTACCAGCAGAGTATGTATATCTACAACTACATAGAGGAGCTTTCACAATGATAATCTGTACCGAAGGACACACTGAATACAAATGACAAAAATGGCAAGACCAAACTAAACTCTACAAGTTAAAATCTTTTTGTATATTATGCAGGCAAGTGAGGATACCTACCATGAATGAATGTTAATCACGCATTTCTGCTTTTGCAAAACAGATTCATAAGCAACACATCCCTGAGAGCCTTTAGCGTGTTTGCAAATTTCCATGGCAGGAACATGCATATGTGCTGTGCAACTGTACAGTAAAAGTTTATGCATTAATGAAAGTCTAAGCCTTGCATATGTACAAGAGTTGTTGCCATTCTAATTCACTATTTGGCACCGGCCATATGGGTTCATAGGTGTTTACTAGGCTAACAACCACAAGGGCCTTTTTAAGTTTAGCCATGCATCCCAAATCTCTGATGAGTTCTGATACCCTTGACAAGTGTAAGCATGGGCCTGGGAGATTATACATTTACAGGTTACCTGTTTGCATCAGAGACATAGGTGTCAAACCAGGAATGAATTTCCGGTTTCTCATCCAATTGTCCAAGCTGCACTTGAATTGGATTAGGGAGGAACTCTGCTTCACATGGATGGGGAGCTTGTTCCATAGATGGGGTCTCTGGGATACATACCTGTCTTTCCAGCAGGTCCTATTTATATCACAGGCAATGTTTAAGTCTTTAGAATGGGTAATTATGGTACTGTTTGTTTTGTGGATATGCAGGAGGTCCATCAGAGTGGGTCTGACAATGCCCTGTATGCCAGGCATAGATCTCCCCTCAAAAGCCTGTGGGAGACAGAATATAGGGATAGTGCCTTGAGGCAGTCTGCACAGGACATATTACTTATGCCCTGTATTCTTTTAGTGAGGAACCTCTGTGGACGTTCCAATTGTTGGATATGCCTGGTGGTGAGTACCTTCATGAGGTGGACCCTGTTTTCACAAAATCTCACCAAGATGACAATGATATATACACATATAGACTGTATTTTATGCAGCATATATCATGGACAGAAGTATTTTAAAAAGACAGCTGGGTGCACAAGTCCCAGAATAAAAAAATGCCCAATCTCGGTAGGTGCACTGCTACCAGGACTGGAAAAAATGACAGTACAGAATCCTCAAGGCACAGAAACATTCCTACAATGGAATTAGGCCAGGTTCAAGGGGAGGATGGCTCCCCTGTTATAAAAGGAAGTAGTAGTCCACAAAAATCACAAAAATTGTCAGGCCAAAAAAAGAGTCATAAAGATGACAGAGTGGACTATTGAGGCTAAGAAAGAAATTATGTATTGTTACTTTTATGCAAGAAGACCAGAATTTCCAGACAGAAGATATACAAAAAGATTAAGACAGAAATTAGAGGAAAGAAAAACACTTGCACAAGGAACACTCATTAATACAACAGATTCATGAAAAAAGAATTGCTGTGTAAGAACTTACCATAACCTTAAATGTCCTTCTCTTCCATGTTGTAGTATTCATAACTGTAGCACCAGATATCCAGCCAGTGTACCAAAGTCTTAGGATCCAGGGTACGTGCAACGTTGCATGTCAAAGCCATAAACCAGCGTTTGCTATAAAGGTGACATCTGCACGTACCCACTTCAGAAATGACTGCAGCATACAGTAGTACCACTGGGAAGCCAAAAAAAAGGGGAGCTTTTTAGACCCACATATGCCACCAGGCAAGAGGGTACCCTACGGAGGTATGTGCCTGTTGTTGTGCCCTGTTTGGATGGAAAGAAGATGGGGAATGCCACACAAGAAGGATAAACAGGGTAGTAGGAGGGGACTAAATACTGCAACATGGAAGAGAAGGACATCTAAGGTTATGGTAAGTTCTTACACAACAATTCTATGTCCTTCTAGTCTCATGTTGCAGTATTCATAACTGTAGGGAGAGTACCAAAGCTTTAGGTATGAGCCTGGGAGGTAGGTTGAGAGGCCGGGTTTATTACACCCTGTAAAATGGACCTAGCAAACCCAGCTCTGTCTCTCTTAATCAAATATAGCTTAAAGGTATGTACTGAGGACCAGGTAGCCACCTCCATGATGGAGGTGTAATCAACCCCCCTAAAAAAGGCAGCTGAAGAAGCAGCTGCCCTAGTAGAATGAGCTCTCACATTGGCAATTAATTCTTTTACATGAAAAGAATAACAAAAAGAAATTGCTTTAGAAATCCATGATGCTGTAGTCTGTTTAGGCACTGCCTTCCCCAAGGCCCTTGGGTGAAAGGAGACAAACAGTTGGTCAGACTTTCTAATGGATTTGGTCTTATCCAGGTAATAACTAAGTTGTCTATGAACATACAAGGAATGTAAAGTTCTTTCAGAGGGGTTTTGAGGTTGAGGGAAGAAAACAGGAAGATTAATGGTCTGATTAAAAGACAGCTCATAAACCACTTTAGGCATGAAGGAAGGATTAGTCCTGAGGGAAACCCTGTCCCTGTGGAAGATCAGGTAAGGAGGGGTAGCCATTAGGGCTTGGATTTCTGAGACCCTCCTGGCAGATATGAGGGCTACCAACAGCATTGTTTTCCAAGTACATAGCTTAAGTGATGCTAAGTGAGCTGGTTCAAATGGAGGTAGTGTGAGGTTTTCAATGAAAAATTAAGGTCCCATGAAGGAGGTATAGGTTTATGAGGGGGTCTGATATGGAGGACCCCTTTTAGGAAGAGTTTTACCTCTACCTAGATGCCAAAGGAGGTACCAAGGGAAGACAGGAGGAGATGGGTGACAAATGTACCTTATCAGAAGAGTAGGTCAGCCCTGAATCTAAAAGCTCACACAAGTAAGAAAGGACCATGGGTACTGGAATAAGAAAGGGGTCCTGTTTTTTCTTATACACCACCTGGAGAATTTTTTTCCATTTTGATACATAATTTCTCCCGGTACTAGGTTTCCTGGCCTCCTGCAGAAATTGAGTACGTCCTCTGAAGGGGATCAGAACTCTATCACCCATAGGGTGAGTCTGAGGTTGAGCACCTGAGGGAGGATGAGGGATCCCCTGTCATGCGTGAGTAGGTTGAATCGATGGGGTAACCTGTGGTGACTGCCCTTGGCTAGTAGGTGTAGTAGGGGAAACCAATGCTGTCTTGAACAAAACGGGGTCATCAGCAGGATTTTTGGTTTGTCCCTCTGGATCTTCAGAAGGACTGTTTGAATCAGTGTGAAGGGGGCAAAGCATAAAGATACATCCTCGCCCAAGAAAAAGAGAAGGCGTCCACCTTCCAAGCCTGTGAATGTGGGTCTCTTGTGCAAAACAGAGGCATCTGCCTGTTCTGGGAGGAGGCAAACAGATCTGCCTGATGAATACCCCACTTGTGAATAAGATCCAAGAACAACTCCCTGTGAAGCATCCATTCATGAGAGGGTGCAGAGGTTCAGCTAAGAGTATCCGCCATCACATTCTCTGTGGAAGGAATGTACACTGCTTGCAGGTGAATGTGTATTGTTGCTGCTAGGGACCAAATCTGAATTACCAAGCTGCAAATTGGGTTGGGTCCCTCCCTGTTTGTTAATATACCACAGGATAGTCATACTGTCTGTGACTACTTTCAAGGAGCCTGGCAGGAGAATCAAAGAGAAGGGCCCTCATCTCTTTGATACTGATGGGATCCCTTTGTCTGAGGGAACATCACTCTCCCTGAACTTTCTTCTGGTTACTGTAGTTTTGCAAAACTGCTCCCCAACCTAGGTCTCTAGCATCTGTGTAGATGTGTTGTAAGGGTGGATGCATCTGCAAAGGTATACCCTGACTTGAGGTTGATGGATGCTATCCACCATTCCAGCTCTTTTTTCAGGCATGGGAGAAGAGGAAGGGGAATATCCAGAGGGTGGGAATGTTGGTTCCACCAACTCTTCAGGATCCACTGGAACTTTCGCATATGTAGTCTTGCCAAGGGAAGCATGGGGATCAAGGATGCCATGTGGCCTAGTACTCTCAGGAATTCCCTGGTTGAAATGATTTGGAGAGAGAGAAGTGTTTGAAGGTAATGGTTGAGGGCTTCTATGTTCTAGCAGGGGATAAAGGCTACTATCTTGTCGGTTCTTATCCTGCACCTTAAGAAGACCAGGTCTTGAGTAGGTGTTAGGTGCGACTTTTGCTGGTTCACAGTGAACCCAAGGTATGCCAAGGTTTTGAACACCATGTGTAGGTGATGGTAAAGGGTGTGGCAGTTCCGGTGAAGGATTAACAGGTTGTCCAGGTATGGATATATTTCTATGCCCTGCATTCTGCACTGGGCAATAACTGGAGCTAGGCACTTTGTGAATACTCTGGATGCTGTAGAGATCCCAAATGGCAATGCAGAGAATTGAAAATGCAAGGAACCCACACTAGAAATGTAGGAATTTCCTGTAGCTGGGGTGAATGGGGATAAGAAGGTAGGTACCTCTGAGATCCAGGGATATCATGAAAGCTTGGTGGGGGATAAGGGGTAGGAGATGATGCAAGGCGAGCATTTTGAAGATAGGCACCTTGAGAAATAGATTGAGGACTGACAAATCCAGAATTAGTCTTCAAGGACCATCTTTTCTTGGGATCAAGAACATCCTGGAGTAAAATCGCTTGCTTTTCTGATCTGGAGGTAGTCTTTCTATGGTGTCATGAGCTAGGAGCTGACACCAAATTGGATTAAAGAGATGAAGCTGACTTGGAGGGGGTTGGGTATCCCCTAGAAGGGAGGAACTGTCCACCAAGTCATAAAATAGCCTTTTTGGATGATGGAGATGACCCAAACCTTTGAGGTGATCTTCCGCTAGGAGGGTAGGGAAAGGGTGAGGGAGAGGGACAGGGGGTGGTAGGGGATAACTGATCTGAGTCACAGTGGAGGGGCTCTATCAGGTCAGGCTGCTTTCGAAAGGAAGTAAGGGTTGAAGAGGAGGACGGTCTAGGAGTGGAGTCTTTCCTAGACTGTCTCCGTCCATTAGCCTGTGGGGCATTAGACTGAGAAGACTGCCTCCTAACAAAACTGGTCCTTTGAGGGCAGTTCCTATGGTACCTAGGAATAGGTGAGAATAGCAAATCTTTTAAATTTTGTAACTCCTTGCCCTTTTCTTTTAGCGATTTTAAGAGCTCTGCAGAAGCTATACCAAAAAGGGCCTTGTTATCAAGTGACGCATCCAGCAATTTGGTTTGTACATCCATGGAGAGTGGCTGGAGCCTCATCCAGGAGTATCTTCTCAGGACAGAACCTGAGGCTGCAGATTTGAAGAATGCCTCTACAGCATCATAACTGCACTTGGAGTGCCTGGTCACCTGAGAGGCAGTAGAGAGCAGGGCAGAGAGTTGTGACTTAGCAGGAGAGTCTGGCACATCTGGCATAAGTGCAGAGGCTTTGGACAAGGTATTTAAAACAAACCTAGCCATGTGAGTTTGATAATTTAGGACTCTGATGGCTAGTGTGGAAGAGGTATACATTTTCTTTCCTAGACTATCCATAAACCTGCTGTCCTTACCTGTTAACAGAGAGGTGGAGGGCAGCTGTCTGAGATTTGTCTGCTGACACTGCTATGACAGCTGGGTCTGCAAGGGGGTTTTGAACAAGAACTGGGTATCCTGAGGAACTTTGTAAAACATATCTAGACATTTGCAGGGGGCTGAGAATCAGGGGCCTGAGATGCAGCCAGAAAGGCATCATGATAAGCTGGGAGTAGAGGAGGCACTGCAGGTAGTTCAAAATACCTCTTTTTAGTTTCAGAAACATCTGAGACCTGCTATTTGAAGTGTTCTCTCATTAATGAAATGCTGCCCCCAAAGCAGAATTCTTCACATGGAGATTCAGGGCTAATAGTGTCCTCCTCCTCAGGAGTAATGAAATCCTTGGGAGATTCCATCTGGGAACAGTAAGCAAGTGAGTCATCAGAAGAGGAAAGCTCTTCCTATGACTCCTCTAAGGCCTGCACAGGTGTAGGGGCTGGTTGGGGCACCTGAGACTGAAGGGTCTGGAAGGCTCTGAAAAGATTTTGGGAAAAGGCTTCCCATCTAGGAACTGGTTCTGTTTCTCTATGTTTTAATTTTTGCTTCCTCTTCAGAGGAATAGAAGGATGACTTGATTTTGGAGCCACCACCTGGGTGGATGGGAAGGTGGGAGTAGGCCCCTCTGGCGCCATGAGCCATGGTTTCCCCTTGCCATCAGGAACTGTTAGCTGATCAGCCTCAGCAGATGTACCCTGTGTTCCGCTGAACTGGCTTCCACCAAGGTTCCCAGTTCTAGCTGTGAAACCAATGCCTGATGAGACCCTGGAATAACATCTGCCTCGAGAGTCACACCGGACTCCTGAAGTGCAGCATGGGTGTCAGGCCTAACTTTTTTGGCCTTATTCGAGGCGGCTCCTCAGAGGTACCTATCCCACCCTCCATACCTAACACCAAATGTCGGAGTCTCTGGTTTTCTAAGTAAATTTTTAAGGCAGCCAAATGGCTGCACAGTGCCATTGGCATGAAAGACTTGCAGATGTTGCAAGACATATGGTCGTGGCCTTCACCTAAACAAAACAAACACTGATCATGCGTGTCCTTATGTGGAATTTGTCTTCCACAAGTACACTTCGCCTTCCTAGCTGACATGTACGTTAGAAGTAAAGTAAACAAAAAACCCCAAAGAGTACTTATCTGTATCGGATGGCCAAAACAAATGAGTGAACTGACTTCCCAAGTTGGTGATCAGAGGTCCGTAGATCACTGCAGCAGAAAAGTTCTGAAGTGGGTACTTGCAGACATCACCTTTATAGCTGACTTCAGTTTATGGCTCTGACATGCAACATCACATGTACCCTGGATCCTAAGACTTTGGTTTACTGGCCAGATGTCCGGTGCTGCAGGCAGCAAACCCCCTACAATTATGAATACTGCAACATGAGAACAGAAGGACATCATTATATAGACCAAGCAATCTTGGGTCGTTTGGAAAAAGAAGCAACTGAAGAACTGTGAAAATATAAAGAACAAAATCGAGAGTTTTTGAAAAGTATAAAAAAGTAATATGAACATGGGAAAGAAAGAAAGCTCTGATAGGGTGCAATATTTATGCAAATGAGTAAGCCAAATTAATAGAAAAAAACTAGCTCCAAAGATATCCAAAGAGAAAAGCAAGCAAAGGCAGCCTGATATGGAAAATTTCATAATACAAAAAACAAAGATCACAAAGGGGGAATGTAGAAAAGATTAGTAAAGTAGAAGTTAAAAAAATAGAAACAAGTTATAGAAAACCTGTGAAGTGAAGGACATAGTGTAGAAAGTCTAGCACAGGTTATGTCGCAGCATGATGGTACAACGAGTCTCCCAAGTAAGGAGAAACATGAGGAGCAGGAGACATCTGAAGAAGAAATATGGACATGGGAAAGAAAGAGAGATATAATATACTGCAATATTTATGCAAAGGAGAATGCAAAACTAATCAACACAAAAAAGCAGCACCAAAGATAAATGAAGAGAAATACATGTAAAGGCATCCAGGTATGGACAATTTTAAAATACAAAAAAAAAAAATAAGAAAGCCAAGGGGGAAAGCAGAAGAGGATTAGTAATGGAGAAGTTAAAGAAATAGAAACTGAAGTTATGGACTACCTGCAAAGTGAAGGATTTAGTGTAGAAAATTTAACTCTGATAACATCACTGCATGACAGAACCATGAATCCCCAAATTAAGGAGAAACCAGTGGAACGGGAAGCATCTGATCAGTTGCCATATCAAGAAACTTTGGTGCCTTCAGTAAGAAACCATTACAAAAGTTCAGTTGGAGTTGCACAGCAAGGGAGGAAACAGGAAAACTGTGACAACTCTGACCCAGTCAATGCTGTGGAGTGATAGACCATCTACGGGATTCAGCAAATTTCCATGCAGGAATAGCTTATTCCTGCATGGAAGGGAATGTTCCTGTGCAGCACGGCAGTGAGCCATGCATATTCATGAAGGTGCGCTGCTATGCTCTAATACGTACACAGGGATGTGTACGAGTGGAGGGGGCTTGTCTGACAGCAGTGCTTTCACAATATATGCACACCAGAATTGCCGTACGGCAATTTAAAAAGAGCGAGATTGCTCATTACACCTCTCAACCCATTAGAGTAAGAAATCTGGACAAAACCATAAAAATGGGGGACAAGCCATAAAGATAGGGGACAACTTTTAAATACTGCTATTACAAACTTAGAAAGATGATAGAATAACAGGCTTTGCATTAGCATGAATTTTCTGAAGGGTATGAAGTCTAAAACGCAAATGTCTTCCATTGTTTAGCTATGCTTATCCCAGTGTAAATGGCACAAGAAGTTAAATAGCAACAGACATCCAACATAATCAGTAGTGCAACAGTGTAGTGGTTAGAGCATGCGCTTTGCATGTAGTCATTCACAGTTTGAGCCCCACCAAAGCCATTTCCATTTTGTATGTGAAATCAGTACAATTTTAATTTATTTGTATATTTATGTATTAAGTAACTTATATTTCTCAACCAGAGTAGTGTAGTAGGCCCAGATGTGAGCTGTCAATGTACTGAAGTTGTGAAACCCCCATATAAACACAAGTGTTCCACAGATGTAGGCACACAAAATGTAATGTCAGAAAAGCACATAGGGGATGTTATGGAAGGTCACTATACATATCATAAGCTATCCTAAATGATGAATGAAACCCACCATCATAATAGTCCAAAAACTGAAAGCTGAACAATGCTAAGTTATGCTCAGCTAAGCTGAGGCAGTGTAAGTATTACTAAAATGTGAATGCTAAATAGGAATTCCTGTAGCTAAGTAGATTTGCGCACTGGTAAGCTGTGGTTAGCAGCTACATCTTAAGCAGTGCCCACCCTAACTAAGCAGGTGTGCCCAGAGCTTAGCTTAGCTCAGCATTTTCAAAATCATCCAATCACGGCAAAGTGTGGGAAATCAGCCCTATTTAAACATCGTAGGTGGGAATGCAGCCCATAAAGTACAGTTGTGTACACTTACCATAAATGTAGATGTTAGAGTGTATTTACTGTTGCAGTCATTACATTTGGGTTATCTGCCTGCAGGTAGCCCTCAGCCGGCCTGAATATTAAAGTCTTGGGTCCTGCGTCGGATGCTGTCTCTTATTCCATGATGTCAGGTAGTCAGGGGTATAAAGCATGCAGCCGACACCATTACATCAGTTGTTCTTTACACTAAACAAGAAGAAAGGTATAGTCAAGAGAAGTCAGGGGGCTGGAGGGAGGGTAACCAGGACTGCAACAGTGAATACACTCAAACATCTACATTTATGGTATGTGTACACAACTGTACTATGTTCTTCATGTTTCACTGTTGCAGCCATTACATTTGGGTAGATTCCCAAGCTAAGGCAGGGAGGAGGAAGTTGGAGAGCAACTGGACCAGCTATTAAGCCCTGCAAGACTGCAGTGGCAAAACCAGCTGTGGATTTAGAAAACATAGACACGTGGTAATGCTTAGCGAAGGTATGTACAGAGCTCCAGGTAGCAGCTTCTAGGACGTCCCTGGTAGGGACACCTCTGAGAAAGGCTGCAGAGGTAGATGCAGCCCTGGTGGAATGCGATCTTATCCCCTGAGGGGTAGGTTTTCCATGTTGCTTATAGCAGAAAAGAATGCAATGGCCTATCCACTTAGAAATGGTTTGCTTTGAAATGGACTTCCCCTCTGCCCCTGTGGCAAATGCAACTAGCAGCAGTTCAGTTTTTCTGAGAGGCTTAGCCCTGTCGAAATAAAATCTTAGCTGTCTGTGCACGTCCAAAGAGTGCAGTATTCGTTCTCCTTTGTTCGGTGGATTAGGAAAGAAGGTAGGCAAATGAATAGACTGATTAAGGGCCACACTGGATACCACCTTGGCCATAAAGGAAGGATTGGTCCTGAGGGACACCCTGTCAGCATGGAAGATGATGAAGGGCTCCACTGCCATGAGGGCCTGAAGTTCAGACACTCTTCTTGCTGAAGTGATGGCTAGAAGGAAAGCAGTTTTCCAAGAAAGGAATTTCAACTCTGCAGTTGCAGCTGGCTCAAAAGGAGGAAGAGTGAGCTTTTCCAATACAAAGCTAAGGTCCAATGCTGGAGTAGGGGCTCTCCTGGGTGGTCTTAAATTTTTGGCCCATCTGAGGAATTGTTTCAGCAGGGGGTGAGAGAAAATGGGTGGCTTAGTATTATAACGTGCTGAAATGGCTGAGGCATGAATTTTAATTGATGAGAAGGAAAGGCCCTTGAGGAGCATCTCTGTTACGTACTGAAGAATATGTTCCACTAACAGTACCTTTTCCAATTTTCAGCATAGGATTTTCTAGTACTAGGCCTCCTGGCCTCCAGAATGACATCTAGCGCCTGCTTACTGAGTGATGCTATTGGAGAGCTCAGGGAATTAGCCAGGCTGCAAGGTTCAGGGTTTGAAGCTGGGGGTGCAGAATCTGGCCCTCCTGCTGGGACAGCAGGGAAGGGGTCTGAGGCAGGTGCCATGGATCCAGCAATAACATACTGCGCAAGAGGGGGTACCAGTGTTGGTGTGGCCAGTCTGGTGCAATCAGTATTGTCCTTGGTTTGTCTTGTTTGATCTTTAGCAGAACTTTCGAGAAGAGAGGCAGAGGGGGAAAAGCATAAACTGAGAGGCTTTCCCAGGTGAAAGACAGGGCATCCACTTTCCAAACTTGGGTGTGGGAAGTCCTTCTGCAGCATTTGTCCAATTGGTAGTTCTAAGGAGAGGCAAACAGGTCTATCTCTGGGTCCTCCATTTGTTTCTAAAAATGCTGAATATCTTTGGTTCCAGTTTCCACTCGTGTGGGCCCATGAGATTTCTGCTTAGGCCGTCTGCCAGTGAATTTAGCTTGCCTGGCAGGAACTGAGCTTGTAGGTGCACTTGGTAGCTCAAGGCTGTGTTCCACAGAGCCATGGCTAATCTGCAGAGAAGATACTAGTGCGTTCCCCCCTGCTCATTTTATGTACCACATAACAGTGGTGTTGTCTGTCTTTACCAATAATTGTCCTGGAAGAATGTGGTCCTTGAAGACTGTCAGCGAATTCTGTACAGCTAACATTTCTTTTTGATTGATATGCAGGTGCATCTGACTGGGGTTCCATTTGCCCTGAAAGCACTGCCCTGCCAAGTGAGCCCCCCATGCGCAGTTCTGTTGTGCGGGTTTGGGCGGCAGGAGGTAGAATGAATGGCAGTCCCTTGTTGTGGTAGCATGCCTCTGTCCACCAAAGGAACTCTGTCTTTATGCAAGGAATGATAGGAATCATTGATTTCAGGTCCTGTGAATGTTGACATCATAAGCTTTTTAGATACCATTGTAGTTTCCTCATATGCAGTCTTGCATATGGAATTAGTAAAATGCAAGAGGCCATGAACCCCAGGGCTTGCAGGATTTTCCTTGCAGAAAGCTGGGTCTTTGTGGCCAGTAGTTTGAAGTAGGCTGTCAAATAAACTTGTTTCTCTGGCGTGAGGTAAGCCATCTGGGATTTTGTGTTCAAGCTTGCTCTCAGGAATACAATTTGTTTGCAGGGTACTAGATGAGATTTCTTTTCATTTATTGTGTACCCCAGTGAGGTTAGAAATTTCTTTACAAATGCCAGATGATTTACTTGCATGTCCTGGCTTTCTGCCTGAATAAGACAATCGTCCAGGTATGGATATATTTGAATATTTCTTTGCCTGCAAAATGCAATGACTGGAGCTAGGCACTTTGTGAATATGCTGGGCGCAGTAGATAAGCCAAAGGGAAGTGCAGACAACAGTGCATTGTAGCCTGCTCTGAAGCATAAGTATTTCCTGCAAGATTCCCTTATTGGAATGTGCAGGTAAGCTTCCTTTAAGTCTAAGGTTGCCAACCAGGCATCTTTGCCTAGCATAGAAAGCAGCTGATGAAGTGTTAGCATTTTGAATTTTGGGATTACCAAAAAGGTGTTTAGAATAGAGGGGTCCAGGATAGGACGTTAGCAGCTGTCTTTTCTGGGTACCAGAAAAAGTCTTGAGTAAAAACCTTGTCCCCTTTCTTCTGCTGGGACAGGTTGAATAGCCCTGATACTTAGAAGAGAGAGAACCTGCTGTGGAGCCTCTGCCCACTAATTTGGGGGTAGGTCTGGCCAACCATTTGGGGTTGGTATGGTGTGGAAGTGGAATCTGTATCCTTGGGAAACTATAATTAAAACCCATTTGTCCTGGGTAATGAGTTCACAGTTTTTTGCATGTAGTGCGATCTTTCCCCCTAAGGGAGCATGCAGTTGAGCAGGGCTGGGAAGGTTTAAGGTTTTCTATAGGGGGTGTCTTACTACTTCCAGCTTTGGAAGTGGAAGCCCTCCACTGCTTAGGCCTGTGAGCACCTTGAGACTGTAGCTTAGGTGGTCTGCTGTTCCTGGGTTTGGACTGAGAAGGCCTGGAAGAGGCAGGAAAGGACCAACTCTTAGAAGGCCAATGCCTACTGAATCTGGGAGGCTGTACTTGTAGGACATCTTTAACAGTTTGCATAGATTTAGCTTTTTCCTCCAACTTTTTTAAGGACGACTTCTGCTTTGTTACCAAACAGGTGATCTTGGTTTAAGGGTGAATCCAGTAATTAAGCTTTAACATGATCTGGCAAATTTTGCTCCTTAAGCCAAGCATGCCTTCTAAGAACAGACCCGGTGACAGCAGCCCTGCAAGATCCTTCTAAAACGTCAAAACCACATTGCAAAGTATGTTTACCAACTTGTTCAGCAGAATGCACTAAATCCTGTAATTCTTTATTTTCAGCACAGTCGGAAATCAACATCATTTTTTGATTAAGTAGTCCCATAATATGTTGCTGATGCGTTAACATATGAAACTGGCAGTTTAAGGCCCTAATGGCCAAAGTAGCAGAAGTGTATACCTTCTTACACCATCTGTCTAAAGCCCTGGAATCTCTATCAGAGGGGGTAGGGTTTTTGGCAGTAGTAGCCTTATTGCCTTTAGGTCCCTGGGAAATGGTCTCTGGGTCTGCAGTAGGATTCTTGAAAAGGAAATTGTGAGAGTCAGGTACTCTGTAATACCTGTCAGGTTTCCTGGGAGCCGGAGGTAAAGTGTCTGGGGCCAGGCTAGATTCCAAGAAGGCATCATCTACAATGTCCAGAACAGGAGGGATTGCTAAAGGCCTGTGTTGAGGAAGGAGTGAGAATTCCCTAAGCCTCTTTTTGGAGTCAGAGTAATCCTGGCTTTCCCAGCAGAAATGCTCTCTAAGAGTGTACAAGGTTTCACCAAAAGAAAAATCTTCTGGAGGAGAAGCAGAGGGAATGGAGTCCTCTGCATCAGAATCCTCATAGGTAAATAAGGGAAAATCCTGGTAATCAGAAGAAACAGAAATTTCAGAATCCTGATCAGAAGAATCAAACAGAAAATCTATTCTAGGTCTCTTAGAGGGAGAAGGCTGGCTTCCCCTAACTAAGGTAATAAGGTCTTCAGCCATTCTTATAATTTGTTTTTTAGGCATGTGGGCCTGACCATGCGGTTTGGACGTCGGTTTTCTAGGTGTGGGTCAAGTTTTAGGCCTTGAAGAAGAAGATGGTGTCTGTTTGAAATGCAAGTCCGTAGGCCTGAATACACCCTCAGAAGCCTGCACCGGCTCTGGACCCATCCAAGGTAGAGACATCTGGAGGTTCCATAGTCGAAGAAGCCTCTCACGGAATACCAGACACCGAATGGGTCTCAGTAGAGGCCTGTGAATCTGAAGTAGCGGGTATCAGGGGCTGCAAAAGCGATTGACTGAGTACCGGCGAACTGGTGACTAGTTTAATGGAAGTGTCGTCAGCAGCTTTGGACCCATGCGGTCTGTCTCAGTCTTTATCTTTACGTTTTTTTGGAATGTCGGTAGTCAGATGGCTTACAGAAGCCATTTCTGGATAATTAAACTGAGTACCGAAATAGTTTGCTGCAAAAATGGACAGACGACGAATAGTTCGAGGATTGAATAAAGCACAAAACCGACAGCGAGGGACGTCGTGGTCTGGGCCTAAGCAAGGAATGCAGTACAAATGAAAATCTTTATGATGTATTTGCTTTACACAGGTAATACAATTGTTAACTTTTACTGACATTGGTTTAGAGCAAGAAAGAGGATCCCCAACGGGGTACTTAGCTTTTTTGAAGACTTCGGTTTTGAAACTCGAAAATGAAAATTTCAGGAGTCGGCCGACTGGCACTTGCGAACTGCTTCTGCTTCAGGCACAACGCGGCAAGAAAGACTGATGTAATGGCGTCGGCTGCATGCTTTATACCCCTGATTTTCTGACGTCATGGAAGAAGAGACAGCATCTGACGCAGGACCCAAGACCTTGATATTCAGGCCGGCTGAGGGCTACCTGCAGGCAGATAACCCAAATGTAATGACTGCAACAGTGAAACAAGAAGAACATCCAGTTGTAGCTCCTCACTGCAGGCACCTTGGCTGGAGGTAGAGAGGGTGTTCACTTTTGGGTGCAACGCTGGGGCATCCAGGGGGCCAGGGTCATGTTCAGACTCCTTGTGCAAAACCATGAAGTGAGACTGCTGCAGGGCCAGTACCAGGGCTCAGAGTACAAAGCGGACGCCTGGGACCATCTCGCATGTGACCTCACCAGTGCTACTGGTATGCCTCGGACTGGTGGGCAGGTCTGGCATCATTATGCTGATCTGAAGCGGAGGAAGACTGCCTACAACTGCTTTAATCTCTCTACCTGCATCAGCCACTGTTCTGGCCAGCAACAAAAAACAGCCCTTCCAAGTCTCAAACCCAGGACCCTGTACACCATAGTCAGAGCAATGTAGCACTATACCATCTGAGTTGTACAAATGTCTGTTGATTTTTTCAAATATATCATTCAGTACAGGTACTGAATAGTAGTGAAAAAAAATGCATTTACTACTTGAAATGTTTATCACCTTGTTCTGAATCAAACACTGTGGAAACAGTCATGCAATTATTTCTAATTATACACATATAGGATAACTATGGTGAGATAAATATGGGAAGGTGTATAACACACATACATACATATAAAAAGGATTCTACATATGTGTGTATATATATATATATATATATATATATATATATATATATATATATATACACACACACACACACATATATACATACACACACACACACACGTAGTGGAGTCATACCTCAGCACCATACATCTCCACCTCTCAGTGCAGGGGGACATAATATGTAATTATTGCATTTATAAATGTAGATGTTGCTACAGTAACAGGCTTTGTGTCAGCATACATGTCGTGAGAGAAGGCAGTTATGACATTTAAATGTACACCATCACTTATTGACAAACATCTTAACATCATCGCAGTGCAGTACCACACAAAACACAGTAACGTGTCTGTGGAGTAGACCACAAATATGAGCAATAAACCTGGACAGTCTGAAACAATCTGGTCAGTCAAGAGGTATGCACACAACCCCTTAGTGCAATAAAGCAGGACCAAGCCTGAAAAAGGGGGGTGTTAAAGCCATGAAAATGGGGATGTATTACAAATACTGAAGTAGATAAACTGACATAGTTGATGCAGTCACACTCTCCTGTCTGTTCTAAATATCAGAGATGGAAGAGCACAATTCTCAAGCCCACTTACTTCCCACTAGTTAGTGACGTACACCTACACATCACACCACTGACTTGTCAGAAATACACAACACCTATGGCGGCCAGAAAACAGTACATCTGACAAATATCTGGACATAACATCACACTAGTGCAAGCACACACAGCTGCTAAGCATGCCACCAAGCACTGGGTAAACTACAGGCAGACTGACACAACAGCAAACCACAAGCTTTGCTATGAGGGAACACACATGCAACTGCAGATATAGATGGCACTACAGGAATGTAACAGCATAGAATAATAGACACCAGTGTGAAAGTGCATACCCACAACCAATCACACCACAGTAACAGTGACATACTGGTAAACCAAATTCATAGTACCGTATATGGACTGTGTGAACAAAACCTATCATCATGTTTGCCAGTCACACACTACACCTACATATACTGGCCCAATTCACAGTGTAGTCTGATGCCTGACTGTGGTATGGGACATATCTCAATCTGGCCCTACAAACATATAAGCTGATAGGTTACCAGAAACTGGAGTAGCATGCAATGTCAGAAAAGGATCAAGAAAACTGGCATCTACCCCACGCTGTACACAGGCCAAATAACATATTCACAATACACTGCTAAACAATATTGACACTCTGTCAACAACTGCCATAAGTACACAGACCTCACTACTGTACAGACTCCAAAAGAAAGTCCAGGTTTAGTCCTCAATATAAGGCCTCCTATACATAATGTCTGGCAGTCTGGTATATCACTGGGTTGATATCAGGAATGAAGTCATTAAATAATGATATACTGTGCATATCCACCTCTTACTGCATGACATATGGAGAAAGGGTGACAGACTTGGGGGGCAGAGGCCCAAACACAGGGGCATTAGTGACATATTGCTGTTATAAACTGAGAAAATTGCTGTTGTAACAGGGTTTGTTGTAACATATCTCCCCTGAGGGATATGAAGTCAGAAACACACATGGATGTTACCATTTACTGACTGCAATCTTCAGAGTATGCTACTGAATGTATAAAGACAAAATATTTGTGAGTAACACACCAAATGTAAGACACCAAACTTTGGAAAATCTGATGATAGCCCTGCAGGTGAAAGTTATGTCAATCACATAACACCGTAATGTCAGACTTTAAATCATGCACAACAGCCATATCCACACAAAACCTGTTAACCTAACATTACTCCATCCCCGGGATTCAGCAGACTTCTGTGCAGGAATAGCTTATTCCTGCATGAAAGGGACAGTTCCCTAGCAGCACGTCAGTGCACCATGCATATGTATGAAGGCGCGCTGCCGTGCTCTAAAATGGACACGGTTCTGTGTGTGAGAGCAGGGGCCATGTCTGCACAGCACGGACACTAAATATGCCGTCTGTGCTCAGAAAGTGGTGTACGGCACTTCTGAAGCCATACTGGCATAATATTAGAGCTTAGCTCTAATATTATGCCACTATTTCAGTGTCCACGGACACTGAAATGCAAAATAGAGCATTTCAGTGTCTGCGGACACTGAAAAAAAAAACGACAGTAGGAAAGCAATACAGGGGGTGAGTCACAGCCTCTGTGACATACTCCCTGTACTGCTAAAGTGCCGTATGGCACTTCTGCAGTCTGCAGAAGCAGGAAATATGTGCAAATGCACACATAACAGGGGATAAATCCCCAAAGTGTACACAAGCACAACCCCAGCCCCACAAAATACATAAAGACCTTACTGTACATGTCATGCATCAGCATGAAACATGCACAGAATCTTGAAAGCCCAATCATTGCAGTATGTCACAAACACAGCCCCAAGTAGTTGTCACACCACAATACACACCCCATAACCTACAGAAAATAATATAACCTTGTATATAATGCCCTAAGGGATGTTTAAGTGTAGCTAAGTGACTGTGTACATTACAGCTTAAACATCCCATAGGAGTTAAATGAAAATAAATAAGGAAAATATCCAAGCCATTATAGCATAGTTGTTAGAGATACAGCTTTACATGCAGTTATGCAGGGTTCAAGTCCCAAGACAGGCAATTTATTTTATCATGTGAAACAAGAAGTTATGTACTCACCATAATGTTTGATGTACGTAGTCCATCTCACCTCACATTCTTACCCGTGGGTTCGGAACCGAACCTCAGCTCCGACTCGGCCATACTCTAGCTCGAAGTCTTTCAATTGGCTGGGCTAAGAGGTATCCCATGCTGCACTGCTCCCTTTCCCCAGATCTTGTTTGTTGCAAGCTCAGTCACTCACCTTCCATACACATAACACAGAGAAGGAAAATCATCCCAATAATCAAAGGAGTTCTGAAACCAGAACTAACCTCTCTAGGCCCTCCATGACGGGGAAGGCGGGGGGGGGGGGGTAAGTAAGAATGTGAGGCGATATGGACTACATACATAGAACGTTATGGTGAGTACATAACTTCTTGATGTTATGTAGTCCAGTTTCGCTTACATTCTTACCTGTGGGACAGTGTCCCCAGCACCTGAACCCTGGGAGACTTAGTGGAAAATACTCCTGAGCACCGTGGAACCAAAGGAAGATCTGCCTCTGGATATCAATTCCAATTTGTAGTGAGTAATAAAGGTGTGAGAAGATGCCCATGTGGCCACAGCACAAATATCATCCATAGACATCCTGGCCTGAAATGCTGTAGAGGTAGACATCGATCGGGTAGAATGAGCCTTCACTCTAAATGGTAACTCCTTACCACCTGAGGCATAAATGAAGGAAATACAACTAGAGATCCATCTAGGCAAGGTCACTTTGGAAACAGGAGACCCAATCCTATTGTCTGAAAATGAGACAAATAGCTGATCCAATTTTCTAAGATCCTTCGTTCTATGCAAATAAAAATGCAACTGTCTATGAACATCTAGCTGGTGAAATTTAAATTCTGCCTTATTAGAAAAGTCTGGAAAAAATACGGGCAGTTCAATGGATTGGTTGAGATTAATAACCGAAGCCACCTTCAGCATAAAAGAAGGGTTTGGTCTGAGGGAAACCCTGTCCTTGTGAAATATCAAGTAAGGCGGTCTGATTGACAAAGCTTGGTGCTCAGAGACACGTCTAGCTGAAGTGATGGCTACCAAAAAGATTGTCTTCCAAGTCAAATATTTCAATTCACAAGTAGCTGCAGGCTCAAAGAGGAACGACGTGAGACATTGTAGCACAAAATTTAGGTCCCAAGACATGACCATGTCAAAGACTGGAGGGTGAAGCAGCATAGTGCCCTTCAAGAATGCCTTACAAAGTCTATGCGCCATTAGACTGGGTTCATTATTGACGTGAAAAGTGGAAATAGCTGCCAACTGGACTTTAATGGTTGCGGCTGCTGATCCCTGATTGAAAAGCATGGAGAGAAATTCCAGAACTGAAGAATTTGGAGCTGTATAAGGATCAATTTGTCTTGCCTGAGCCCAGATGGAGAACCTTTTCCATTTACTGGAATAGATCTTTCTGGTTGAAGGCTTATGGGAAGAAGAAAGAATATGAACCACTTCCAGAGAAAAATGATGAAGCCTGACTAGTGATGAAACTGGAGTAGCTAGGCTGTCAACCGGAAGGTCTGAAGAGAGGGATGGAACTGCCCTGACATATGAGTCAGTAGATCTGGCTGTGGGTCCCTGTCTGTTCAGATGTCATACCACCAACATATTGTCTGAGTGGATCACAACTGTCCCGAGAGGAAGAAAGCTCTGAAGTGCTTGCAACACAAGTAGCACTGCTCTCATCTCCAAGATATTGATATGCAAATGTATCTCGTGTTCCTGCCACGTGCCTTGGACTGTCCTGCCGAGATATTGCCCCCCCCCACCCAATCTGGGAGGCATCCGTGGTCACTGTGGCAACAGGAGGGGGTGGGATGAACGGCTTTCCTGCACTGAGGTTGCTGGTGTGAAGCCACCAGCGTAGATCTTGCTTGCACTTGTCTGTGATCATTATAAGATGAGAAAGAGGAAGATGTTGTAGAGACCACTGGGCAAAGAGCAGCCACTGAAGGAGCCTCATGTGTAGTCTCGCAAGAGGAAGCAGCATAATTGTTGCAGCCATCGTCCCTAACAATTTGAGAACCGTTTTTGCCTTTACTTTTTTCAGAGGGAGCAATGAGTAAACCTGTTGTTGCAAACCCTGAATCCTTTCTTGTGGTAAAAACGCCCTCATGAGCACGACCAATTGTTGACACAGCTTGATAGTGGCATCTCTGGTCTGTAGTAGCAGATGCCTGGTGGTGGCAGAAAAGAGCCAGTCATCCAGGTACAGAAACACTTGGAATCCCTGACATCTCAAGTGAGCTGTCACCACTGCCATACATTTGGTGAACACCCTGGGGGCTGTGGTGAGACCAAAGGGCAGGGCACGAAATTGAAAATGACTGACTCCAGCCGGAAGCGTATATGACTTCTGGATGCCCTGTCCATCTTTATATGGTAGTAAGCATCCTTGAGGTCGATGGAGCACATCCACACTTCATTTCCCAACAATGGGAGAATACTTGCAATGTGACTATTTGGAACTTGGACTTCTTCACGTGGAGGTTCAAGCGGCTGAGATCCAAGATGGGTCTCACGTCCCCTGTTCTTTTTGGCAACAAAAAGAATCTGGAGTAAGTCCCTAATCTGATCTGGTCTGAGGGGACATGCTGGATGGCTCCTTTTTCTAGCAGCTTCAGAACTTCTGAGGCTGCGGAATCCCTTTGATTGGGTGGAACATCTGGGACTCTTTTGATCGGTGGGGGAGGAGAAGAGAAGGGAATGTGATATCCTCCGAAAACTATTTTTAATACCCCCTGGTCCTGGGTGATGTGCTGCCAGGCTTCTGGGTATAGTGAAATGTGACGCTGACTGGCTTCGGAGACGCGCAGTCAGGCCTCCCATCAGGAGCGCTGGTAGGGAGAACCATGAAAGGAGTCACGGTCTCCCTGGTTACGAGGGCCGTCTCTGCCTCTAGGGTGGCGTCTACCTGAGTTACCACCCCCTCCCCTGCCTCTGGAGGGGAATCACTTTGTGCATCATGAAAAAACCTCTGAGATTTCTTGAACCACATTTTCCCACTCTTCTGGCCCTTGGGATAAGGTCTAGAAAGAATGGAAAAATGGACTCCCATGGCAGACAGAGTTTTTCCCTCTTGCTTGCACCTAGTGAGAGTGTCCTTCACCTTTGTTCTGAACAACGATGAACCATTAAAAGGGGCGTTGGTGAATGTAGACTTGAAGGCCTCCGCGAAATTACAGAGGCGCATTCAGGAGTGCCTCCTGACAGAAACTCCGGAACTCGCTGCCCTACTCGCTCCTTTGGCTGCGTAAGAGATCAGCCTCATGGAGGAGTTAGCAATAAAATTTAGGGTAGACATCTGAGCATTGACTTTCAGAGCCACTGCGTCAGAAACGTTACCCTGCAGATAATCCCCAAGCTCTTTCAGGAGATCTCTTTGGAGCCATGTAAAATGTGACAAATAATTCAGTGACCACAGAGTAAAGGCCGCTGAAGAAAACATTCACTTCCCATACTGGTCCATGGTCCTAGACTCCTTGCTAGGGGGATGGACAGTAGATGAAGTCTCAGCCAGTACCTTCTTGGTGGTCGCTGCCACCACCATGGCATCTACTGGAACGCTCTTTGTGAGAAACTCTGTCAGCGGGGGCGGACAGAAATTTGCTAGGTCTCCTGGGGACGGGTTCCACAGTGTCAGGGGTTTCCCACACCCTTCGACAAACCAGATCCAGGAGTTGGTCGAAGGGGGGAGAAACCCAGGAGGTGGAGAGTTGAGCCCCAAAGGCCTTCAGGAACATCGGCTCCTCCTCGGAGGGGGATTTAGATGGCCAGTCGCCTCTCTGCTTCAAGATCTCTAGGATATCAGCAAAAGAGATATCCTCAGAGGATGACTTGGGGGACCCCTCTGATTCCTCGAGGTCAGTGTACGACGTGAGAGACTCTTCCTGGGAGTCGATGTGCTGCTTCTTGCACGTTCTTTTTCTGGGTGGCTCCTCAGGCAAAAACTCTATGGGCCTTCAGAAAGTTTGGGACCACTCATGGAGGTATCCTGAGGCCTTGGGTCTCCGCTGTCAAAGGATGGGGGCGATCAGAGACTGATACTGGAGCTGGAGGGGATAGAGTGTCGGTGCCATATGATGCAGCTGAGGACCTGGCCAGCACGCTCCGCATGACCTCTAAAGCTGGTCCCCCTGGCTCCGAAGATCGACCAACAGTGGAAGCCCTTGGAGCAGAAGGGACAAGGTCCAAAGCTGAAGCAAGGGTCAGGCTCACCCAAGCCAAAGCACCAATAGGGAGGCTAGGAGCCAAAGAGCGTCCCGAGACTCCCCCCTTGGGTCCGACCGAGGAACCATGAGTCCTAGACCCCGTGGATGGAGCCGATGGGGCCAGAGCTGAGAAGCCAGGGTGGGCTACCAGAGCCAACCTAGAAGCATCAAACGGCACAGAGAACTCTGGCTCTGAAGGCTGATATTTGCTCAGAGGAGGGTCTATCGACGATGGATGGGTGACGGGCTCCAGGGCCGACTGGGCTGGTGCCGAAAGCAATTAAGCCAGCACCGGTGATTGGAGCAGTCTCTGCACCATTCTATCCACGTCCACATCAGACAGAGTCCTGGAGGACCTAGAGGATAAGGTAGGCGATCTAGACCTCCTCTCAGAAGGAGACCTGTGAGGAGGAGAAACCGGTCTAAAAACTGGAGACCGGCTCCGAACTAGTATCTCTGTCACCGGCTCCGAGAGGCTGGGAGCCGATGTAGGTTCTGTCGATTCACCAACTTCCTTCAGCACCGAAGACAGTGGAGCCGAGGATGCCACAGTAGACTTAGTAAATTTCTCCGGAGGCTCCGATAAGACTGACGGAGCCGGAGAGCATTTTTTTGCTTTGGAGGTTTTGTCTCTTTTAGAGGGAGAGGACTTAGCACTAGAAGACCTCTCCAGATCTTCCTCGAAAAAGGGTTTCAATAATCCTTTCAGAAATAGTTTGTTCTTCCTTTCTTGAAGAACACGAGGGCTGAATGCGTGACAGAACGCACAAGATTCCTGAAGGTGGATAGATCGGTAGGACACTAGACACAACACAACTGACAAACCTGACACCAGCAACAAAGTGCAGGAACTAGACACTAATTAAACTGCAGACACCACACAAGGACCTCTAACTCAAATGGCCCAGACAGGAAACAAGGAAAGGACTAGGTCCTCTAACTTAAATGGCCCTAGCCCGGAGGGATAGGGTACCGAAAAAAAGAAACGAACACAGAAGGGAAACAGATAACAAACGGAGGGAGGACTAGGTCCCCTCACTGAAACGGGCCTAGCCCATTGGAGATAGCTAACGGGATACCAAGACAAAGGCCACGAAAGGCCACAGAAAAAACTTCCACAAACCAAAAACACACACCTAGCTATGAAAATAGCTTTTGGAGCAACAAATTTGGTCAAAGAAGAAGAAAACTTATACTTAGCCACAGCCAAGAGCAAGACCACGTCTGAGCTTTATGAGCGGCAAACGAGATCTGGGGAAAGGGAGCAGTGGAGCATGGGATACCTCATAGCCCAGCCAATTGAAAAACTTTGAGCTAGAGTATGGCCAAATCGGAGCCTAGGTTCGGCTCCGAACCCACAGGTAAGAATGTAGGCGAGATTGGACTACATAACATCTAGTGTTAAAATTATTGTAGTAAATGTAAATTATGTAGCAATTATTTTTTGTCACCCAGGGTAGAGTAGCAGTTCCAAAAGTGAAATGTCAGTGTAGAAAAGCTGTAAAACCCCCATATAAATGCACATGCCCCATACAGTACAGTCACACAAGAATATAATGTAATGAAAGCACATAGGGAGATGTCATGGAAGGTAAACGTAAAAGTATAAATGTGTATGTACATATTTAATTTTATATCATACAATGACTGGCCATTAAAATAAAGAAATGAGTATGCTAACTGGCCACCCCAAACAGAGTACCCGTTGTAACTTTGAGAGTATGCAAATGGAAAAAGGTCCAGATGCCTGGACTATTTACATTTGTATATCACCTGTGTGTATTTCCAGTCTGCAGAGATAGCAATGGGGAAATGAAGATCTCCGCTGTATTTTGAACATATCTCGCTGTGTGTGACAAGTTGAAGAACTCGTATAACATAGCAAGATATCATAAAAAAAAAATGCAATGGCGACATTCCTCTCAACAGAGAAAGGAAGATCTCTGCTGCCTTTTTAATATATCTCACTATGTTATACGATTTCATCACCTTGTGTAACATACCGAGATATGTTAAAAAAAAAAAAAAAAAAAAAAAAAAAGCAATCAAGATCCCCCTATCTCTGTTGCTGCCTCTGCACAGCACTGATGTACTGCATAAGTGTTGGAACACATTCCTTACGCATGTGCAGTACATCAGAAATGGCCCAGGATACTGGGAAACTGTGGAAGGACAGCATGGAGGCATGATACAACGACATGATTTAAGAAAGGTAAGTATTGCTTACTTAAATAATGTTGTCGTATAATAGCAATAACCCAAAGCTGGGTGTGGGCAATGCTGGACTTACTCACGGTTGGCATTGTATGGCCATGAGGGCATTGCCCTTCTGACCAAATCACACAAACTGTGAGTAAATCCAGCATTACACACACCCAGCTGTGGGTTATTGCTTAAATAAAACATTATATGTATGATATGCATAAAAAAGAAGTTATGTTCTTACCATAACGTTCCATCTGAGTAGTAGACTTCATTCTTCTGCACATATGGGTATACGGATCCATTTCGGATCCAAGCCGGCAAAACTTTTCAAGCATCAGCTCCGAGCTCCAAGCTCCTCCCTTACCTATATTACATCACTTCCTTCTATCTAGCCCCAGATCTAGTTTGCTGACACTAAATGGCAACATAACCACAATACTAAACAGGAAAAACCTGAAGAGTGAGGGGGATGGAGGGAGGGAAGGTGCAGAAGAATGAAGTCTACTACTCAGATGGAATGTTATGGTAAGAACATAACTTCTTTATCTGAAGTAGTTGACTTCATTCTTTCTGCACATATGGGACAGGGTCCCCAGCTACTAGTATTCCTGGGAGGCCCTTATGGAAGGATATTTCTGAGCACCGCAGAGCCAAAGGATGCTCTCCCTCTAGAAATAAGATCCAATTTATAATGAGAGATGAATGTGTGCGAATTGGCCCAAGTCGCTGCTGCACAGATATTGTCTAATGGAACTCTTGACCAGAAAGCTGCAGAAGTGGCCATTGCTCTAGTGGAATGAGCCTTCAATACACCAGGAGGAGATAAACCTTTGTCCTTATAAACCTGTGCAATACAAAGAGTGATCCACCTTGCTAAGGACACTTTCAAAACTGCTTTGCCCAAAAATGGTTTTGAAAAAGAGACAAACAATTGATCCAACTTCCAGAAGGGTTTAGTCCTATGGAGGTAAAAATGAAGCTGTCTATGGACATCCAATAAATGAAGCTTACATTCACCTCTATTTTTGGAAATTTGGGAAGAAGACTGGCAAATTTATAGACTGATTAATATTGGCTGCTGAGGACACCTTGGGAAGAAAGAAAGGGTTTGTACGCAGAGAAACCTATCCTTGTGAAAAACCAAATAGGGGGGCAAGGAGGATAAGGCCTGCAACTCTGAAACTCTCTTGGCTGAAGTGATGGCGACCAAGAAGGCTGCCTTCCACGACAAAAACGTAATCGGAACTGAACCGGCTGGCTCGAAAGGGGGAGAGATCAAAGCCTGAAGGACTAAAGTCAGATCCCAGGGGGGCACTGTTTCTTTAACTGGTGGTTGCAATAAAAAAGTGCCCTTCAGGAAAGCTTTACACAATTTGGCAGAAGCCAGAGCAACCTTATTGTCACCCACATGAAAATTAGAGATGGCAGCCAGCTGAACCTTGATGGTGGAAGCACTTGCGCCTGATCGAAAAAGATCGGCCAGAAAATCCAGTATGACCGGAACAGGGGCTGTAAACAGGTTCAGATTGCGCTGAGAGGCCCAAATGCAAAAATGTCTCCACTTGCTATTGTAGAGTTTCCTAGTGGAGGCTTTAAGAGAAGCTACCAGAATATTCTTAACAGGGGACAAAAGTCCGGGAGTCCTGATGATCATGGGAACTGGAGCAGCCACTCTGTCAGCTTGAGACTGTCCAGGTTGGGCAGGGGCAAGCCCGACGGGTGAGAAATCATATCCGGGCATGGATCTAGAGTCCATGGAGGAGCCAGCAGGTGAGACCATAGGAAGGGAAACCACACTTGATGCGGCCAGAAGGGAGCTATGAGAATGACTTTGCACTGCAACCGGCAAGCTCTCTGAAGGAACTTCGGAATAAGAGGTAACCGGGGATAAGCATACAGTAGCCCGGGAGGCCAAGCATGGACTAGAGCGTCCCTGGGGACATCCCCCGGAGGGGGGATCAGAGCGAAGAAGTTGCTGCACTTTGCGTTGGAAGGAGATGTGAAGAGATCTCAGCAAGGTTGACCCCAAACACGGAAGATCTTCTCTGCCACTGATTGTTTCAGAGACCACTCATAAGGCAGAAGGATTGCCCTGCTGAGACTGTCCGCTAGAATGTTGGAGCATCCCGGGATATGCGTTGCTATGAGAAACCGGCTGGTGGATATGGCCCACACCCAAACCCTCATGGCCTCGCGACAAAGGGGGTAGGATCGGGTCCCTCCCTGTTTGTTTATATCCCAGACTACAGACATGTTGTCTGATTGAATGGCTACCGTCCCCAGAGGTAGGACAGGGTGGAAGGCTCTGAACGCTAAAAGCACTGCCCTCATCTCTAGGACATTGATGTGTAGCTTGGTCTCTGGAGGGGACCACGTGCCTTGGACCATTCTTCACAGGAAGTGCCCCCCCACCCGAGCTGGGAAGCGTCCGTGGCCACCGTGGCTTGAGCCGGAGGGGCTAGAAAGCTGTGCTCCGCAAAAATGTCCACTGATTGAAGCCACCACTGGAGTGACGTTCCGCATGTCCGATTGATTCAGATGTGGAAATTCATTGGAAGGTTTAGCCAGGACCATTGAACTGCTAGATTCCACTGAAGGACTCTCATGTGACGACGTGCAAGAGGGAGGATAGAGATTGCGGCTGCCATCGAACCCAGGGCCCTGAGAACATTGGATGCTGTGACTACTGAGTGATCCAAGATTGCTGATACATGGAGTCTGAAATTTTCTATCCTTTCCGGGGTGAGAAAAATCTTTGACTGAATCGAATCCAACCGTGCCCCGATGAAGTCTATGACCTGAACTGGAGCCAGGTGGGACTTGTTGACATTGATCGTGATGCCTAACTTGTGAGCCTGACCGAGGAAGTAGTGTAGGGCCTGACACCAGAGATGTTTGGTGGATACAGCGAAGAGCCAGTCGTGTAGGCAGGGGAATACCTGAATGCCCTGAAGTCTCAGGTGAGCTGCTATGACCGCCATAACCTTGGTGAACACCCTGGGGTGCTGTGGTGAGACCAAAGGGTAGGGCTCTGAATTGAAAGTGACTGGCCCTTAGTCGGAAGCGTAGAAACCTCCTGGAGCTCCTGTGGACCTTGATGTGGCAGTAAGCATCCTGGAGGTCTAACGAGCACATCCAGTCGCATTCTCTCAGAAACGGTAGAATGGACTGTAGAGTGACCATCTGGAATTTTTGTTTCTCTACTGACAGGTTGAGGATAGACAGGTCCAGAATGGGCCTGAGGTCCCCGTCTTCTTTTGCACTAAAAAGAACCTGGACAGATGCCTGATCTGGATTGATCTGGGGGGACTGGCTCGATGGCTCATTTTTGTAGCAGCTTCGAAACCTCTAAAGCTGCAGCCTCCCTGTGAGCAGGTGGCACATCTGTAAGGCGTGCTGGAATTATGGGACATGAAATGAAGGGGATAGAATATCCTCTGGATATGATGTTTAACACCCAGCGGTCTGCAGTAATGGACTCCCATGCCGGTGGATGTAAAGAAAATCTTCCCCCGACTGCCACCAGAGTACAGCAGCCGGGCAACCCCTCAGGGTTGCTGTGCGGGTCTGTCGGAAATAGTTTCCCTAGACCCGAAGTATCTGGGATCCCCCTATGCCTCTGGGACGGCGTCGGTCTTGTCCCCCTCTGCCTCTGGGAGGTGAATATTCCTGAGTGTCACGAAAGGACTGTGATTTCCAGAACCACATCTTCTTTTGGCCCTTTTGGTTCCTGGAATAGGACCTCTGGGGGTTAGAGAAGCGGATTCCGATGGCTGACAAAGTCTTTCCATCCTTCTCACTCTGAGTAAGTGTGTCACGTACAGTCTTCCCAAAGAGGGATGATCCATCGAAAGGGGCATTGATGAAAGATGCCTTAAAGGGGTCCGCAAATTGACAGCCTGATCCAGGCATGACGCCTCAAGGCAACGCCTGTACCAGCAGCTCTAGCGGCTCCCTCCGTAACATGAGAGAGGAGACGCATAGAGGTATTAGCCACTGATTTCAGTGTAGTCATCTTCTCAGTGAAAGACTGCTTGTCCTGTTGCGACAGAGACTCTGGGGGTGACTCAGTTAGTTCCGATATAAGGTCTCACTGCAGTTGGATAACGTGCCAAGTAATTCAGCACACGAATAGAAAATGTCACTGACGAGTACATGCGCTTCCCGAAACGATCCATCAACCTGGACTCTTTGGTGGATGAACCGAGGAACTCTCCTGTGCCAGTTCCTTCTTTGTGGCAGCTGCAACCACCAAAGCGTCTACCGGGGCTCCTTTGGACCATGCCTGCCTGTCTGACGGTGGGGAAAGAATTTTGTCTGGCCTTTTGGGTATAGGCTCTATGGTGTCAGGATCCTTCCATGCCCTAGTGGTGATGAGATCCACCAAAGGTTCTGCTGGAGGGGAGACCCAGGACGTAGATGGGCCCGCGCCAAAGGCCTCCAGGAATATGGACTCATCCACCAAAGGTTCTGCTGGAGGGGAGACCCAGGACGTAGATGGGCCCGCGCCAAAGGCCTCCAGGAATACGGACTCATCCACAGAGGGTTTGGGGGCTGACCAACCTCCTCTTTGGTGGAGGCTCTCCATAATGTCTCCGAATAAGACGTCCTCAGTAGGTGATCTGGGGGAACCCTCTCCTTCATCCAAGTCCGTATCAGTGGTAATGGACTCAGGGGAGTCCAAGTGCCTCCTCTTACACTTGCGCTTACGAGGTTCCTCTCCAGTGGGACTCTCTGGAGAGGATTCGTAAGCTTCTGGGGGTTTCCTGAGAGGAACAACCTGGGGTTGCTTTGGCACGGGCTGTCCCTGAGACAGGGTAATGGGAACAAAATCCAAAATTAGAGGGGTCTGGGTAGGATCCGAGTAGGTGAGCTGTGGTCTCAACCCCTGGGAGAGAACCCTTTCCACTGCCCCGAATGCTGATGGAGAGCACACCTCCAGAGAACGTAAGGATGAGGCTCTCCCTGGCACCGAAGCAGGGATCGGAGCCGACAGCGGGGTACTCCGGGCACCGAGGATGGGATCCGAAGGAGTGAGATCTCGACCCTTGGGGTCCGACTCCCCGACCACGGCTCAGAGAGTCCCCTGGATCCGAGATCGGATCCGAGGAACTGAAGGTGATGGCCGGCGTCGAGGAAATGAGAACCATCTGCACTGACCCAACAGCTCCGAAAGGTCTCGGACTCGAGAACTCCGAAGCGTCGGGTCGGATCGGGGAAGCAGCAATAGGGTGGAACATAGTTGAAGAAGGACTCTCTCCAATGGGAGAGGGCCCTGGTAAGACCCCCATCTGAATCTGGTTCTGGATGAACCTCCTCATCAGCCTGTCCATATCAAGGTCCGAGACACTCCGAGTCGACCTGGAGGAAGCGACTGACTCGGGTCTGGGCCAGATCTAAGGGGAGTGCCTCGGCTCTGATGGCTCTGTCGGCTCCGGCAAGAAATGGGGAGAGCGGAGCCGAGGAGAACGAGACCTGGGTGCCTTTGAAGAGGGGCTGGAGAAAGACTCCATGTCCGGTGATCTTTTTCTGGGCCTGTCCCTCTCTTTGTGGCGCTTCTCCTTCTCCCTTCTATCCCTACCTCTCTGGGACGACTCCGATGAAGCAGGCCTGGCAGGAGGTTGAGTCCCTGCCTGCACAGTGTCACTTTGGGGAGGAAACCGAGGCAGACTCCAGGGCAGAAGCTGGTAGCAGACCCTTAGCCACAAGCTTAGCCCAACGATCCTTCAACGACCTATGGTTAAAGCCTGAACAAATGTCGCAGGATGCAGACAGATAGGTGACCCCTAAGCATAGAACACACAGTGTGTGGCCATCGGCTGGTGACAGCTTATGACCACACTCTTGTGCACTTCTTAAAAAGAACCTTAGGCTGATCAGCCATAGTAGAGGCAGTAAAAGCCCTAACGGCCCCCACACACACTTAAACAGGGATTGGGCCTAGGCGGGAAACCAGTATCACAAAAAAAAACACTTATAATTAACTTTTTTTTTTTTTTTTTTACAACTAACACGACGACCAAATGCAAAGGGAGGAAAAAAGGGAAGGTATTCAGACTCAACTATCACAAAAAGACCAAAAAACCTTACCACCTTGCTTAGAGCTCAGAGACCACGACGCTGACTCTCAGAGCGGCAAACTAGATCTGGGGCTAGATAGGAGGAAGTGATGTAATATAGGTATAGGAGGAGCTTGGAGCTCGGAGCTGATGCTTGAAAAGTTTTGACGGCTCGGATCCAAATCGGATCCGTATACCCATATGTGCAGAAAGAATGACGTCAACTACTTCAGATTGTGCCTTAATCAGTTTGTATCTCTCAGACCTTATTCTGCACAGCAACAAAATAGTCAGCCCCGCCAAGTTTCAAACCCAGGACTCTGTTCTCAACAATCACACCAACATACCACTATACCATCTGACGTTGTACTGCTTTAACGAACACATCCTGCAGTCAGGTCATTTAACATTAATAACATATATACACACACACACACACACACACATATATATATATATATATATATATATATATACATACAGATATGCACATTTATATATATATATATATATATATATATATATATATTTATGTATATGTATATATACGTCAAATGAAACATATATATATATATATATATAGATATATATATATATATTATATATATATATATATATATATATATATATATATATATATATATATATATATATATTTGTATGTATGTATAAAACATGCAGTGCAGTTATTTCTCCGAAACACCCCTCCCAACCTGTTAGTGCAAGGAACCTGTACAAAGACTGTAAAAGGGGGGGGATGGGCCACATATATGGACATAGTTAGAAAATCATTGTTACAAATGAAGACGTGTTACAGCAACAGTCTGTGTTTCAGCAGACAATCACTGAATGATATGATGATGGGAACTGATATGTCATGTATTTACTGACATAAATCCTTGGATCATCACTGTGATTTACCACACAAATAGAAATAATTGTGGAACTGATCAAACGTATAGACCAAACATCTGGACATTCTGTGGAAAATCTGGCTGTGGAGAGGTATGCTCAGAACCCTTTAATGCAATGAATGCGGACCAAGCCTGACAAAGGCATGAAAATAGGGACATGTACAAAATACGTCAGTAGATAAGCTGAAAACATTCGTGTAGTAACAGTGTATGTGCTAACATATATCAACTGAAATATCACAATACTAGGACTCAATTGCTTCACATTAGTGACTGACCTCAGTCCCCACATCATCCCATTGATGTGTCATGCATATATAACAGTTATGGGGACCAGAGCAAAGATATTCGCCATACAACTGGACATCCTATGAATATGTGGACATAAAACAGTAGGGAAACTACACTGAGCTACCGAGCAATGTCCGGACTACAATCAGACTGACATAACACTACCCAGGTCCAGCTCTGGGGCTGTACACATGCAGTAGCAAATATAACAGGCAGTACAGGGATGTAATACTAGTGGAACACAGACACTGGGGTGAAAGTGCATACCCCCAAGCAAGTGCACCACAGTGACAGCAACATACCAGTAAGCAAACTGAACACGGCAGTATAATACTGTGAGAGCAACCATATACCGTTTGCCACTCACACATTACTCCTACATATACTGCCCCAATCCACAGTGTACTGGGAATCCAGAGGTGTTACATGACAGGTCAGAGTCAGCCCCTACAAGCATACGGATCTGATAGACCACCAGCAGCTGTAGCAGCATGCAGAGTTAGTAAGGTAAAGGATGTATGGCACTCACAGCTGCTACTCTCCCTACCCAGCCTAAAAAACAAACACACAACACTGCCACACAACCTTGGCAGTCTGTTCACAATGGCCAGACAGACATACTGTCATATGTGCAGATTTCCACAGAATTACCAGGGTGTGGATGCATAACCCTGGCCACCGCTGCATACCATGGCCAGGAGTTTGCCAGATCATTGTCATGCTAACAGGTGTGCATTTGGTAATTAATGATATACCATACCTCTACAATTCGTAGTGTAGGACATCTGGACAACGCATAGTATACGTATGGGACAGGGGGCTGGAAAAAGGGAAATATCACACATACTGGTGTTACAAATTGAGACAGTAGCTGCTGTTACATATGTTCTTGTAACATCACATCCCTGAAGGAAATGATGTGTGGAACACCAATGGATGACAACATGTACTGACTACAATCCTCACATGATCCTACCAACCCCACAAAAACAGATGTTGGTCGAGGAACAGATCAAGCATAATAGGCAAACATCTGGCCAGTCTGTGGACATCATGCCAGTTGAGAGCTATGTCACAGGCATATCACTGTCAGATGTCAAGTCACCCAGTAAATGCATGTCCAGACAAACCCTGTTAATGTAGCAACCCTCTTGTGTACAACATCGCTAATGACATACAAGCTGTGCGAAACTCTGGAGCATTGTCCCTCATGTTGCTGGGCTGTCTTTACATGTCCTGTCCTGTGAGGTAATTCCACCTGCTGTATGTGAAGCTGTAGCCCCCACACCTCTGTAATGCCCCCTGCACAGGCCAGGTAAATGGGCAAGGCCCACATGAAGGGAATCCCATATGGTGGAACTAGCAGCTGTGTCCAGGCCCACAACACAATACTATGAGGGAACCTACATAGCTGTATGGCCTCAGCATTACCCTACAGGAAAATATCAACCCCCTAAAGATAGGCTGAATGCTTGTGGTGAGCAGCAGCAATACACAAACCACAGACTTGGTAGCGTGATTGGCTGTACAGGCCAAATCAGGAGCACGCACCAACCTGGCATCAAGTCAGCCTTTATCTGATCAAGCATATAAGGTCACAGGTGGAGTACTGTAAGGCTAACTAGGAGCACAAATTGGACACATCCACCAACGCCAATCACAAGGCCATCTTCACATATGTCTGCAATCTCAGAGACCAAATACCAGCCCACCCTATAATGGTGGCCAATCAGGCCACATATACACAAAACATAGCTATAGGCAACCTGCTACAGATAGGTTTAGGGCAAACATCACGCCCTGGCTCAGCAGCACTATAGCTGGATATGCACAGCACCCACTCCCCTCCCCTCATGACCAGTGAGCAGGTACATATTGCCTACTGAAAGGCAACAAATGTAGGTATCCATGACACCTAATAACATCCCTGTCTGCACCCTACACGAACTCAAGCATGTGTACCTAGCAACATTATACACCGTAGTCACAACATGGCTTGGCACCATCCACACCACATCGACATGGAAGATGGCTAATGTCATCCCTCGACATAGACATGAATGAGGAGTATAGGAGTAAGAAATTAAGTAGGCCTCATTGGGGGGAATATGACACCTCAGGGCCAGCAGTGCAATGCATGCAGATACAGCATTGATATGTTACAGGGGTATGCTATCGTCGCGAGTAGTAGCTACTGGTATTCAATGTAGATGTGCAGGTTCTGTACATATGTTAGCCAAATGTATGAGGTCCTGTGATGCATCTCCCAGGTGCAATGTCACATCAGCAAAAGTCAACATTCTCAGCTGCTCAGACAAATATAATCATAGAAGCCATACTACACAAGCATGGCATAATGTTTGGCTGCAGCCAACATCATCTGCAGGAGAGGACTGGCCTGTGGGACGACCTTGTCCACAGGGTAAACGATGCTGGCCTGCATGCATGGACATACGAGCAAGTCTGGCATTGTGAAAGTGACCTTATACGGCATGCCTGGCAAAGGGATGCTGTGGTGGCCAAGGACCGCACAGCCACAGATGTGGGCCTGGCCTTGCAGCCTCACTGGCACCCACCAGGGAGTTCCATGGGTACCTTGGGGCATCCATCCCATTACAACATCAGAGTACAGACCCCCCCCCAAATACTGGAGGTGGTTGGCACCCAGACAATGGACAAGGAGTGTGCAGGTAAGGCCCCAGTGTAGATTACTAGACTAGTGTAGCAGGCATACTTGTAATTGTATAGTATCTACGTACATGTGTCAGGTCAGATTGCAGTTGTGAAAGGGGTTTTCTAATGCACAGACGTGCACATCTATGGTGAAGGACAGAAAACTGTGTAGTACTGGGGGCTGTACTGTACATGTGCACACATGATGCATCCATCCTGTACCAATGCCACTTGTGGGTCTGCTCACCATACTCCCCTCACACAACTACCTAGGTCCCTCCTATCTGCATGTGGGACGGCAGCCTGCAGCTGGTGAGTATGCAATTGTAATGTTGTGGTTTGCCAATACCCCAGGCATGTGAAGACCATGCACACAACTGTTAATCATAGCCATATTGCTTTATATGCATGTTCACCTGTGTTGGGGTCAACCGCATTGCATCACAGTGGTCACCACAGGAGCCTATCTGATGAGAATGTATCACCCCTATAGCATAACACATGGCCTATCAGTGCAAGACTTCTGGACAGAGCGCAACACAATGGATGGACAAATGAGTGAAACATTATTGTCATATAGTGGATATAAACAGTGTACACACCCCTGTTAAAATGCTAGGCATTTGTGATGTCTATACAAATTGAGACCACAATATGTCAGTACTCATCTTTTCCAAACTATAATGTGACCTATGACAGGAACAATCCCCTGTACAATCAATCTGTTAGCCACCAAATATGGAGTATACAAACCTCACAACATGCTTGATGCATGTGTGTGCACACCCTTTAAAGAATATGTTATTGCAGCAACTTGTAATTTACTGACAGCATACAGTCTGCTTGGGTACACACCAGACATCAAGTAAAGGCACTCTGACTAACACCAAATAACAGTCTGCTGTCCAAGTAGGATAA